>NW_026691136.1:0-300000 GCF_020826845.1 Diceros bicornis minor | reverse complement strand
ATGTGATCCTTACTGGCTGGAAGTAAGGGTGATGGGGCATGAAGTTATTTCTAGGAGTTGGAGACATACAACGTTTAGCTCAGTTCTGGTCATCTTTGAAATACCTTTACAAACTTGTTCCTACATAGTAACTAGCAACTTTGAATGAGTATGTGCTTGCTTACAGAAACGTGCTATATGTTCTGAATGCACGAATTGGGAATCTCTGTTAAAACTTTGTTAGAAATTATGTGATCCTTACTGGCTGGAAGTAAGGGAGATGGGGCATGAAGTTATTTCTAGGAGTTGGAGACATACAACGTTTAGCTCAGTTCTGGGCATCTTTGAAATACCTATACAAACTTGTTCCTACATAGTAACTTGCAACTTTGAATGAGAATGTGCTTGCTTACAGCAACGTGCTATATGTTCTGAATGCCCGAATTGGCAATCTGTGTCAAAACTTTGTTAGGAATTATGTGATCCTCACTAGCTGGAATTAAGGGAGATGGGGCATGAAGTTATTTCTAGGAGTTGGACACATACCAAGTTTAGCTCAGTTCTGGGCATCTTTCAAATACCTATACAAACTTGTTCCTACATAGTAACTTGCAACTTTGAATGAGAATGTGCTTGCATACAGCAACGTGCTACATGTTCTGAATGCCCGAATTGGGAATCTGTGTCAAAACTTTGTTAGGAATTATGTGATCCTTACTAGCTGGAAGTAAGGGAGATGGGGCATGAAGTTATTTCTAGGAATTGGAGACATACCAAGTTTAACTCAGTTCTGGGCATCTTTGTAATACCTATACAAACTTGTTCCTACATAGTAACTTGCAACTTTGAATGAGAATGTGCTTGCTTACAGCAACGTGTTACATGTTCTGAATGCCCGAATTGGGAATCTGTGTCAAAACTTTGTTAGAAATTATGTGATCCTTACAAGCTGGAAGTAAGGGAGATGGGGCATGAACTTATTTCTAGGAGTTGGAGACATACAACGTTTAGCTCAGTTCTGGGCATCTTTGAAATACCTATACAAACTTGTTCCTACATAGTAACTTGCAACTTTGAATGAGAATGTGCTTGCATACAGCAACGTGCTACATGTTCTGAATGCCCGAATTGGGAATCTGTGTCAAAACTTTGTTAGGAATTATGTGACCTTACTAGCTGGAAGTAAGTGAGAGGGGGCATGAAGTTATTTCTAGGATTTGGAGACATACAAGGTTTAGCTTAGTTCTGGGCATCTTTGAAATACCTATACAAACTTGTTCCTACATAGTAACTTGCAACTTTGAATGAGAATGTGCTTGCTTACAACAACGTGCTACATGTTCTGAATGCCCGAATTGGGAATCTGTGTCAAAACTTTGTTAGGAATTATGTGATCCTTACTAGCTGGAAGTAAGGGAGATGAGGCATGAAGTTATTTCTAGGAGTTGGAGACATACCAAGTTTAGCTCAGTTCTGGGCATCATTGAAATACCTATACAAACTTGTTCCTACATAGTAACTTGCAACTGTGAATTAGAATGTGCTTGCTTACAGCAACGTGCTATATGTTCTGAATGCCCGAAGTGGGAATCTGTGTCAAAACTTTGTTAGGAATTATATGATCCTTAATAACTGGAAGTAAGGGAGATGGGGCATGAAGTTATTTCTAGGAGTTGGACACATACCAAGTTTAGCTCAGTTCTGGGCATCTTTGAAATACCTATACAAACTTGTTCCTACATAGTAACTTGCAACTTTGAATGAGAATGTGCTTGCTTACAGCAACGTGCTATATGTTCTGAATGCCCGAATTGGGACTCTGTGTCAAATCTTTGTTAGGAATTATGTGATCCTTACTAGCTGGAAGTAAGGGAGATGTGGCATGAAGTTATTTCTAGGAGTTGGAGACATACCAAGTTTAGCTCAGTTCTGGGCATCTTTGAAATACCTATACAAACTTGTTCCTACATAGTAACTTGCAACTTTGAATGAGAATGTGCTTGCTTACAGCAACGTGCTATATGTTCTGAATGCCCGAATTGGGAATCTGTGTCAAAACTTTGTTAGGAATTATGTGATCCTTACTGGCTGGAAGTAAGGGTCATGGGGCATGAAGTTATTTCTAGGAGTTGGAGACATACAACGTTTAGCTCAGTTCTGGTCATCTTTGAAATACCTTTACAAACTTGTTCCTACATAGTAACTTGCAACTTTGAATGAGAATGTGCTTGCTTACAGAAACGTGCTATATGTTCTGAATGCCCGAATTGGGAATCTCTGTTAAAACTTTGTTAGAAATTATGTGATCCTTACTGGCTGGAAGTAAGGGAGATGGGGCATGAAGTTATTTCTAGGAGTTGGAGACATACAACGTTTAGCTCAGTTCTGGGCATCTTTGAAATACCTATACAAACTTGTTCCTACATAGTAACTTGCAACTTTGAATGAGAATGTGCTTGCTTACAGCAACGTGCTATATGTTCTGAATGCCCGAATTGGCAATCTGTGTCAAAACTTTGTTAGGAATTATGTGATCCTCACTAGCTGGAATTAAGGGAGATGGGGCATGAAGTTATTTCTAGGAGTTGGACACATACCAAGTTTAGCTCAGTTCTGGGCATCTTTCAAATACCTATACAAACTTGTTCCTACATAGTAACTTGCAACTTTGAATGAGAATGTGCTTGCATACAGCAACGTGCTACATGTTCTGAATGCCCGAATTGGGAATCTGTGTCAAAACTTTGTTAGGAATTATGTGATCCTTACTAGCTGGAAGTAAGGGAGATGGGGCATGAAGTTATTTCTAGGAATTGGAGACATACCAAGTTTAACTCAGTTCTGGGCATCTTTGTAATACCTATACAAACTTGTTCCTACATAGTAACTTGCAACTTTGAATGAGAATGTGCTTGCTTACAGCAACGTGTTACATGTTCTGAATGCCCGAATTGGGAATCTGTGTCAAAACTTTGTTAGAAATTATGTGATCCTTACAAGCTGGAATTAAGGGAGATGGGGCATGAACTTATTTCTAGGAGTTGGAGACATACAACGTTTAGCTCAGTTCTGGGCATCTTTGAAATACCTATACAAACTTGTTCCTACATAGTAACTTGCAACTTTGAATGAGAATGTGCTTGCATACAGCAACGTGCTACATGTTCTGAATGCCCGAATTGGGAATCTGTGTCAAAACTTTGTTAGGAATTATGTGACCTTACTAGCTGGAAGTAAGTGAGAGGGGGCATGAAGTTATTTCTAGGATTTGGAGACATACAAGGTTTAGCTTAGTTCTGGGCATCTTTGAAATACCTATACAAACTTGTTCCTACATAGTAACTTGCAACTTTGAATGAGAATGTGCTTGCTTACAACAACGTGCTACATGTTCTGAATGCCCGAATTGGGAATCTGTGTCAAAACTTTGTTAGGAATTATGTGATCCTTACTAGCTGGAAGTAAGGGAGATGAGGCATGAAGTTATTTCTAGGAGTTGGAGACATACCAAGTTTAGCTCAGTTCTGGGCATCTTTGAAATACCTATACAAACTTGTTCCTACATAGTAACTTGCAACTGTGAATTAGAATGTGCTTGCTTACAGCAACGTGCTATATGTTCTGAATGCCCGAAGTGGGAATCTGTGTCAAAACTTTGTTAGGAATTATAAGATCCTTAATAACTGGAAGTAAGGGAGATGGGGCATGAAGTTATTTCTAGGAGTTGGACACATACCAAGTTTAGCTCAGTTCTGGGCATCTTTGAAATACCTATACAAACTTGTTCCTACATAGTAACTTGCAACTTTGAATGAGAATGTGCTTGCTTACAGCAACGTGCTATATGTTCTGAATGCCCGAATTGGGACTCTGTGTCAAATCTTTGTTAGGAATTATGTGATCCTTACTAGCTGGAAGTAAGGGAGATGTGGCATGAAGTTATTTCTAGGAGTTGGAGACATACCAAGTTTAGCTCAGTTCTGGGCATCTTTGAAATACCTATACAAACTTGTTCCTACATAGTAACTTGCAACTTTGAATGAGAATGTGCTTGCTTACAGCAACGTGCTATATGTTCTGAATGCCCGAATTGGGAATCTGTGTCAAAATTTTGTTAGGAATTATGTGATCCTTACTGGCTGGAAGTAAGGGTCATGGGGCATGAAGTTATTTCTAGGAGTTGGAGACATACAACGTTTAGCTCAGTTCTGGTCATCTTTGAAATACCTTTACAAACTTGTTCCTACATAGTAACTTGCAACTTTGAATGAGAATGTGCTTGCTTACAGAAACGTGCTATATGTTCTGAATGCCCGAATTGGGAATCTCTGTTAAAACTTTGTTAGAAATTATGTGATCCTTACTGGCTGGAAGTAAGGGAGATGGGGCATGAAGTTATTTCTAGGAGTTGGAGACATACAACGTTTAGCTCAGTTCTGGGCATCTTTGAAATACCTATACAAACTTGTTCCTACATAGTAACTTGCAACTTTGAATGAGAATGTGCTTGCTTACAGCAACGTGCTATATGTTCTGAATGCCCGAATTGGGAATCTGTGTCAAAACTTTGTTAGGAATTATGTGATCCTCACTAGCTGGAATTAAGGGTGATGGGGCATGAAGTTATTTCTAGGAGTTGGACACATACCAAGTTTAGCTCAGTTCTGGGCATCTTTGAAATACCTATACAAACTTGTTCCTACATAGTAACTTGCAACTTTGAATGAGAATGTGCTTGCATACAGCAACGTGCTACATGTTCTGAATGCCCGAATTGGGAATCTGTGTCAAAACTTTGTTAGGAATTATGTGATCCTTACAAGCTGGAAGTAAGGGAGATGGGGCATGAAGTTATTTCTAGGAGTTGGAGACATACCAAGTTTAGCCCAGTTCTGGGCATCTTTGATATACCTATACAAACTTGTTCCTAGATAGTAACTTGCAACTTTGAATGAGAATGTGCTTGCTTACAGCAACGTGCTATATGTTCTGAATGCCCGAATTGGGAATCTGTGTCAAAACTTTGTTAGGAATTATGTGATCCTTACTAGCTGGAAGTAAGTGAGAGGGGGCATGAAGTTATTTCTAGGATTTGGAGACATACAACGTTTAGCTCAGTTCTGGGCATCTTTGAAATACCTATACAAACTTGTTCCTACATAGTAACTTGCAACTTTGAATGAGAATGTGCTTGCTTACAGCAACGTGCTACATGTTCTGAATGCCCGAATTGGGAATCTGTGTCAAAACTTTGTTTGGAATTATGTGATCCTTACTAGCTGGAAGTAAGGGAGATGAGGCATGAAGTTATTTCTAGGAGTTGGAGACATACCAAGTTTAGCTCAGTTCTGGGCATCTTTGAAATACCTATACAAACTTGTTCCTACATAGTAACTTGCAACTTTGAATGAGAATGTGCTTGATTACAGCAACGTGCTATATGTTCTGAATGCCCGAATTGGGAATCTGTGTCAAAACTTTGTTAGGAATTATGTGATCCTTACTAGCTGGAAGTAAGGGAGTTGGGGCATGAAGTTATTTCTAGGAGTTGGACACATACCAAGTTTAGCTCAATTCTGGGCATCTTTGAAAGACCTATACAAACTTGTTCCTACATAGTAACTTGCAACTTTGAATGAGAATGTGCTTGCTTACAGCAACGTGCTATATGTTCTGAATGCCCGAATTGGGAATCTGTGTCAAAACTTTGTTAGGAATTATGTGATCCTTACTAGTTGAAAGTAAGGGAGTTGGGGCATGAAGTTATTTCTAGGAGTTGGACACATACCAAGTTTAGCTCAATTCTGGGCATCTTTGAAAGACCTATACAAACTTGTTCCTACATAGTAACTTGCAACTTTGAATGAGAATGTGCTTGCTTACAGCAACGTGCTATATGTTCTGAATGCCCGAATTGGGAATCTGTGTCAAAACTTTGTTAGGAATTATGTGATCCTTACTAGCTGGAAGTAAGGGAGTTGCGGCATGAAGTTATTTCTAGAGGTAGGACAGATACCAAGTTTAGCTCAGTTCTGGGCATCTTTGAAATACCTATACAAACTTGTTCTTACATAGTAAATTGCAACTTTGAATGAGAATGTGCTTGCTTACAGCAACGTGCTATATGTTCTGAATGCCCGAATTGGGAATCTGTGTCAAAACTTTGTTAGGAATTATGTGATCCTTACTAGCTGGAAGTAAGGGAGATGGGGCATGAAGTTATTTCTAGGAGTTGGAGACATATCAAGTTTAGCTCTTTTCTGGGCATGTTTGAAATACCTACACAAGCTTGTTCCTACATAGTAACTTGCAACTTTCAATGAGAATGTGCTTGCTTACAGCAACGTGCTACATTTTCTGAATGCCCGATTTGGGATTCTGTGTCAAAACTTTGTTAGAAATTATGTGATCCTTACTAGCTGGAAGTAAGGGAGATGGGGGATGAAGTTATTTCTAGGAGTTGGAGACATACCACGTTTAGCTCAGTTCTGGGCATCTTTGAAATACCTATACAAACTGGTTCCTACATAGTAACTTGCAACTTTGAATGAGAATGTGCTTGCTTACAGCAACGTGCTACATGTTCTGAATGCCCGAATTGGGAATCTGTGTCAAAACTTTGTTAGAAATTATGTGATCCTTACTAGCTGGAAGTAAGGGAGATGGGGCATCAAGTTATTTCAAGGAGTTGGAGACATACCAAGTTTAGCTCAGTTCTGGGCATCTTTGAAATACCTATACAAACTTGTTCCTACATATTAACTTGCAACTTTGAATGAGAATGTGCTTGCTTACAGCAACGTGCTACATGTTCTGATTGCCCGAATTGGGAATGTGTGTCAAAACTTTGTTAGGAATTATGTGATCCTTACTAGCTGGAAGTAGGGGGATGGGGCATGAAGTTATTTCTAGGAGTTGGAGACATACAACGTTTAGCTCAGTTCTGGGCATCTTTGAAATACCTATACAAACTTGTTCCTACATAGTAACTTGCAACTTTGAATGAGAATGTGCTTGCTTACAGCAACGTGCTACATGTTCTGAATGCCCGAATTGGGAATCTGTCTCAAATCTTTGTTAGGAATTATGTGATCCTTACTAGCTGGAAGTAGGGGGATGGGGCATGAAGTTATTTCTAGGAGTTGGAGACATACAACGTTTAGCTCAGTTCTGGGAATCATTGAAATAACTATACAAACTTGTTTCTACATAGTAACTTGCAACTTTGGATGAGAATGTGCTTGCTTACAGGAACGTGCTACATGTTCTGAATGCCCGAATTGGGAAACTGTGTCAAAACTTTGTTAGGAATTATGTGATCCTTACTAGCTGGAAATAAGGGAGATGGGGCATGAAGTTATTTCTAGGAGTTGGACACATACCAAGTTTAGCTCAGTTCTGGGCATCTTTGAAATACCTATACAAACTTGTTCCTACATAGTAACTTGCAACTTTGAATGAGAATGTGCTTGCTTACAGCAACGTGCTATATGTTCTGAATGCCCGAATTGGGAATCCGTGTCAAAACTTTGTTAGGAATTATGTGATCCTTACTAGATGGAAGTAAGGGAGATGGGGCATGAAGTTATTTCTAGGAGTTGGACACATACCAAGTTTAGCTCAGTTCTGGGCATCTTTTAAATACCTATACAAACTTGTTCCTACATAGTAACTTGCAACTTTGAATGAGAATGTGCTTGCTTACAGCAACGTGCTATATGTTCTGAATGCCCGAATTGGGAATCTGTGTCAAATCTTTGTTAGGAATTATGTGATCCTTACTAGCTGAAAGTAAGTGAGATGTGGCATGAAGTTATTTCTAGGAGTTGGACACATACCAAGTTTAGCTCAGTTCTGGGCATCTTTGAAATACCTATACAAACTTGTTCCTACATAGTAACTTGCAACTCTGAATGAGAATGTGCTTGCTTACAGCAACGTGCTATATGTACTGAATGCCCGAAGTGGGAATCTGAGTCAAAACTTTGTTAGGAATTATGTGATCCTTAGAAGCTGGAAGTAGGGGAGTTGGTGCATGAAGTTATTTCTAGAGGTTGGACACATACCAAGTTTAGCTCAGTTCTGGTCATCTTTGAAATACCTATACAAACTTGTTCCTACATAGTAACTTGCAACTTTGAATGAGAATGTGCTTGCTTACAGCAACGTGCTATATGCTCTGAATGCCCGAATTGGGAATCTGTGTCAAAATTTTGTTAGGAATTATGTGATCCTTACTAGCTGGAAGTAAGGGAGATGGGGCATGAAGTTATTTCTAGGAGTTGGAAACATACCAAGTTTAGCTCAGTTCTGGGCATCTTTGTAATACCTATACAAACTTGTTCCTACATAGTAACTTGCAACTTTGAATGAGAATGTGCTTGCATACAGCAACGTGCCACATGTTCTGAATGCCCGAATTGGGAATCTGTGTCAAAACTTTGTTAGGAATTATGTGATCCTTACTAGCTGGAAGTAAGGGAGATGGGGCATGAAGTTATTTCTAGGAGTTGGAGACATACCAAGTTTAGCTCTTTTCTGGGCATGTTTGAAATACCTACACAAGCTTGTTCCTACATAGTAACTTGCAACTTTGAATGAGAATGTGCTTGCTTACCTCAACGTGCTACATTTTCTGAATGCCCGATTTGGGATTCTGTGTCAAAACTTTGTTAGAAATTATGTGATCCTTACTAGCTGGAAGTAAGGGAGATGGGGCATGAAGTTATTTCTAGGAGTTGGAGACATACAACGTTTAGCTCAGTTCTGGGCATCTTTGAAATACCTATACAAACTTGTTTCTACATAGTAACTTGCAACTTTGAATGAGAATGTGCTTGCTTACAGCAACGTGCTACATGTTCTGAATGCCCGAATTGGGAATCTGTGTCAAAACTTTGTTAGAAATTATGTGATCCTTACTAGCTGGAGGTAAGGGAGATGGGGCATGAAGTTATTTCCACGAGTTGGAGACATACAACGTTTATCTCAGTTCTGGGCATCTTTGAAATACCTATACAAACTTGTTCCTACATAGTAACTTGCAACTTTGAATGAGAATGTGCTTGCTGACAGCAACGTGCTATATGTTCTGAATGCCCGAATTGGGAATCTGTGTCAAAACTTTGTTAGGAATTATGTAATCCTTACTAGCTGGAAGTAAGGGAGTTGGGGCATGATGTTATTTCTAGAGGTTGGACACATACCAAGTTTAGCTCAGTTCTGGGCATCTTTGAAATACCTATACAAACTTGTTCCTACATATTGACTTGCAACTTTGAATGAGAATGTGCTTACTTACAGCAACGTGCTATATGTTCTGAATGCCCGAATTGGGAGTCTGTGTCAAATCTTTGTTAGGAATTATGTGATCCTTACTAGCTGGAATTAAGGGAGATGGGGCATGATGTTATTTCTAGGAGTTGGACACATACCAAGTGTAGCTCAGTTCTGGGCATCTTTGAAATACCTATACAAACTTGTTCCTACATACTAACTTGCAACTTTGAATGAGAATGTGGTTGCTTACAGCAACGTGCTATATGATCTGAATGCCCGAATTGGGAATCTGTGTCAAAACATTGTTAGGAATTATGTGATCCTTACTAGCTGGAATTAAGGGAGATGGGGCATGAAGTTATTTCTAGGAGTTGGACACATACCAAGTTTAGCTCAGTTCTGGGCATCTTTGAAATACCTATACAAACTTGTTCCTACATAGTAACTTGCAACTTTGAATGAGAATGTGCTTGCTTACAGCAACGTGCTATATGTTCTGAATGCCCGAATTGGGAATCTGTGTCAAAACTTTCTTAGGAATTATGTGATCCTTACTAGCTGGAAGTAAGGGAGATGGGGCATGAAGTTATTTCTTAGAGTTGGACACATACCAAGTTTAGCTCAGTTCTGGGCATCTTTGAAATACCTATACAAACTTGTTCCTACATAGTAACTTGCAACTTTGAATGAGAATGTGCTTGCTTACAGCAACGTGCTATATGTTCTGAATGACCGAATTGGGAATCTGTGTCAAAACTTTGTTAGGAATTATGTGATCCTTACTAGCTGGTAGTAAGGGTGATGGGGCATGAAGTTATTTCTAGGAGTTGAAGACATACCAAGTTTAGCTCAGTTCTGGGCATCGTTGAAATACCTTTACAAACTTGTTCCTACATAGTAACTTCCAACTTTGAATGAGAATGTGGTTGCTTACAGCAACGTGCTATATGTTCTGAATGCACAAATTGGGAATCTGTGTCAAAACTTTGTTAGGAATTATGTGATCCTTACTAGCTGGAATTAAGGGAGAAGGGGCATGAAGTTATTTCTAGGAGTTGGACACATACCAAGTTTAGCTCAGTTCTGGGCATCTTTGAAATACCTATACAAACTTGTTCCTACATAGTAACTTTCAACTTTGAATGACAATGTGCTTGCTTACAGCAACGTGCTATATGTTCTGAATGCCCGAATTGGGAATCTGTGTCAAAATATTGTTAGGAATTATGTGATCCTTACTAGCTGGAATTAAGGGAGATGGGGCATGAAGTTATTTCTAGGAGTTGGAGACCTACCAAGTTTAGCTCAGTTCTGGGCATCTTTGAAATACCTATACAAACTTGTTCCTACATAGTAACTTGCAACTTTGAATGAGAATGTGCTTGCTTACAGCAACGTGCTATATGTTCTGAATGCCCGAATTGGGAATCTGTGTCAAAACTTTCTTAGGAATTATGTGATCCTTACTAGATGGAAGTAAGGGAGATGGGGCATGAAGTTATTTCTAAGAGTTGGACACTTACCAAGTTTAGCTCAGTTCTGGGCATCTTTGAAATACCTATACAAACTTGTTCCTACATAGTAACTTGCAACTTTGAATGAGAATGTGCTTGCTTACAGCAACGTGCTATATGTTCTGAATGCCCGAATTGGGAATCTGTGTCAAAATTTTGTTAGGAATTATGTGATCCTTACTAGATGGAAGTAAGGGAGATGGGGCATGAAGTTATTTCTAGGAGTTGGAGACATACAACATTTAGCTCAGTTCTGGGCATCTTTGAAATACCTATACAAACTTGTTCCTACATAGTAACTTGCAACTTTGAATTGAATGTGCTTGCTTACAGCAACGTGCTACATGTTCTGAATGCCCGAATTGGGAATCTGTGTCAAAACTTTGTTAGGAATTATGTGATCCTTACTAGCTGGAAGCAAGTGAGATGGGGCATGAAGTTATTTCTAGGAGTTGGAGACATACAACGTTTAGCTCAGTTCTGGGCATCTTTGAAATACCTATACAAACTTGTTCCTACATAGTAACTTGCAACTTTGAATGAGAATGTGCTTGCTTACAGCAACGTGCTATATGTTCTGAATGCCCGAATTGGGAATCTGTGTCAAAACTTTGTTAGGAATTATGTGATCCTTACTGGCTGGAAGTAAGGGAGTTGGGGCATGAAGTTATTTCTAGAGGTTGGACACATACCAAGTTTAGCTCAGTTCTGGAAATCTTTGAAATACCCATACAAACTTGTTCCTACATAGTAACTTGCAACTTTGAATGAGAATGTGCTTGCTTACAGAAACGTGCTATATGTTCTGAATGCCCGAATTGGGAATCTGTGTCAAAACTTTGTTAATAATTATGTGATCCTTACTAGCTGGAAGTAAGGGAGTTGGGGCATGAAGTTATTTCTAGATGTAGGACACATACCAAGTTTAGCTCAGTTCTGGGCATCTTTGAAATACCTATACAAACTTGTTCCTACATAGTAACTTGCAACTTTGAATGAGAATGTGCTTGCTTACAGCAACGTGCTATATGTTCTGAATGCCCGAATTGGGAATCTGTGTCAAAACTTTGTTAGGAATTATGTGATCCTTACTAGCTGGAAGTAAGGGAGTTGTGGCATGATGTTTTTTCTAGAGGTTGGACACATACCAAGTTTAGCTCAGTTCTGGGCATCTTTGAAATACCTATACAAACTTGTTCCTACATATTAACTTGCAACTTTGAATGAGAATGTGCTTGCTTACAGCAACGTGCTATATGTTCTGAATGCCCGAATTGGGAATCTGTGTCAAAACTTTGTTAGGAATTATGTGATCCTTACTAGCTGGAATTAAGGGAGATTGGGCATGAAGTTATTTCCAGGAGTTGGACACATACCAAGTTTAGCTTAGTTCTGGGCATCTTTGAAATACCTATACAAACTTGTTCCTACATAGTAACTTGCAACTTTGAATGAGAATGTGCTTGCTTACAGCAACGTGCTATATGTTCTGAATGCCCGAATTGGGAATCTGTGTCAAAACTTTGTTAGGAATTATGTGATCCTTACTAGCTGGAAGTAAGTGAGATGGGGCATGAAGTTATTTCTAGGAGTTGGACACATACCAAGTTTAGCTCAGTTCTGGGCATCTTTGAAATACCTATACAACCTTGTTCCTACATAGTAACTTGCAACTTTGAATGAGAATGTGCTTGCTTACAGCAACGTGCTATATGTTCTGAATGCCCGAATTGGGAATCTGTGTCAAAACTTTGTTAGGAATTATGTGATCCTTACTAGCTGGAAGAAAGGGAGATTGGGCATGAAGTTATTTCTAGAGGTTGGACACATACCAAGTTTAGCTCAGTTCTGGGAATCTTTGAAATACCTATACAAACTTGTTCCTACATATTAACTTGCAACTTTGAATGAGAATGTGCTTGCTTACAGCAACGTGCTATATGTTCTGAATGCCCAAATTGGGAGTCTGTGTCAAAACTTTGTTAGGAATTATGTGATCCTTACTAGCTGGAATTAAGGGAGATGGGGCATGATGTTATTTCTAGGAGTTGGACACATACCAAGTGTAGCTCAGTTCTGGGCATCTTTGAAATACCTATACAAACTTGTTCCTACATAGTAACTTGCAACTTTGAATTGAATGTGCTTGCTTACAGCAACGTGCTACATGTTCTGAATGCCCGAATTGGGAATCTGTGTCAAAACTTTGTTAGGAATTATGTGATCCTTACTAGCTGGAAGTAAGTGAGATGGGGCATGAAGTTATTTCTAGGAGTTTGAGACATACAACGTTTAGCTCAGTTCTGGGCATCTTTGAAATACCTATACAAACTTGTTCCTACATAGTAACTTGCAACTTTGAATGAGAATGTGCTTGCTTACAGCAACGTGCTATATGTTCTGAATGCCCGAATTGGGAATCTGTGTCAAAACTTTGTTAGGAATTATGTGATCCTTACTGGCTGGAAGTAAGGGAGTTGAGGCATGAAGTTATTTCTAGAGGTTGGACACATACCAAGTTTAGCTCAGTTCTGGAAATCTTTGAAATACCTATACAAACTTGTTCCTACATAGTAACTTGCAACTTTGAATTGAATGTTCTTGCTTACAGCAACGTGCTACATGTTCTGAATGCCCGAATTGGGAATCTGTGTCAAAACTTTGTTAGGAATTATGTGATCCTTACTGGCTGGAAGTAAGGGTGATGGGGCATGAAGTTATTTCTAGGAGTTGGAGACAGAGCAAGTTTAGCTCAGTTCTGGGCATGTTTGAAATACCTACACAAGCTTGTTCCTACATAGTAACTTGCAACTTTGAATGAGAATGTGCTTGCTTACATCAACGTACTATATGTTCTGAATGCCCGAATTGGGAATCTGTGTCAAAACTTTGTTAGGAATTATGTGATCCTTACTAGCTGGAAGTAATGGAGATGGGGCATGAAGTTATTTCTAGGAGTGGGAGACATACAACGTTTAGCTCAGTTCTGGGCATCTTTGAAATACCTATACAAACTTGTTCCTACATAGTAACTTGCAACTTTGAATGAGAATGTGCTTGCTTACAGCAACGTGCTATATGTTCTGAATGCCCGAATTGGGAATCTGTGTCAAAACTTTCTTAGGAATTATATGATCCTTACTAGCTGGAAGTAAGGGAGATGGGCCATGAAGTTATTTCTAGGAGTTGGACACATACCAAGTTTAGCTCAGTTCTGGGCATCTTTGAAATACCTATACAAACTTGTTCCTACATAGTAACTTGCAACTTTGAATGAGAATGTGCTTGCTTACAGCAACGTGCTATATGTTCTGAATGCCCGAATTGGGAATCTGTGTCAAAACTTTCTTAGGAATTATGTGATCCTTACTAGCTGGAAGTAAGGGAGATGGGGCATGAAGTTATTTCTAGGAGTTGGACACATACAAAGTTTAGCTCAGTTCTGGGCATCTTTGAAATACCTATACAAACTTGTTCCTACATAGTAACTTGCAACTTTGAATGAGAATGTGCTTGCTTACAGCAAAGTGCTATATGTTCTCAATGCCCGAATTGGGAATCTGTGTCAAAAATTTGTTAGGAATTATGTGATCCTTACTAGCTGGAAGTAAGGGTGATGGGGCATGAAGTTATTTCTAGGAGTTGATGACATACCAAGTTTAGCTCAGTTCTGGGCATCTTTGAAATACCTTTACAAACTTGTTCCTACATAGTAACTTGCAACTTTGAATGAGAATGTGCTTGCTTACAGCAACGTGCTACATGTTCTGAATGCCCGAATTGGGAATCTGTGTCAAAACTTTGTTAGGAATTATGTTGTCCTTACTAGCTGGAAGTAAGGGAGTTGGGGCATGAAGTTATTTCTAGGAGTTGGACACATACCAAGTTTAGCTCAGTTCTGGGCATCTTTGAAATACCTATACAAACTTGTTCCTACATTGTAACTTGCAACTTTGAATGAGAATGTGCTTGCTTACAGCAACGTGCTATATGTTCTGAATGCCCGAATTGGGAATCTGTGTCAAAACTTTGTTAGGAATTATGTGATGCTTACTAGCTGGAAGTAAGGGAGATGGGGCATGAAATTATTTCTAGGAGTTGGACACATACCAAGTTTAGCTCAGTCTGGGCATCTTTGAAATACCTATACAAACTTGTTCCTACATAGTAACTTGCAACTTTGAATGAGAATGTGCTTGCTTACAGCAAAGTGCTATATGTTCTGAATGCCCGAATTGGGAATCTGTGTCAAAACTTTGTTAGGAATTATGTGATCCTGACTAGCTGGAAGTAAGGGAGATGGGGCATGAAGTTATTTCTTGGAGTTGGACACATACCAAGTTTAGCTCAGTTCTGGGCATCTTTGAAATACCTATACAAACTTGTTCCTACATAGTAACTTGCAACTTTGAATGAGAATGTGCTTGCTTACAGGAACGTGCTATATGTTCTGAATGCCCGAATTGGGAATCTGTGTCAAAACTTTGTTAGGAATTATGTGATCCTTACTAGCTGGAAGTAAGGGTGATGGGGCATGAAGTTATTTCTAGGAGATGGACACATACCAAGTTTAGCTCAGTTCTGGGCATCTTTGAAATACCTATACAAACTTGTTCCTACATAGTAACTTGCAACTTTGAATGAGAATGATCTTGCTTACAGCAACGTGCTATATGTTCTGAATGCCCGAATTGGGAATCTGTGTCAAAACTTTGTTAAGAATTATGTGATCCTTACTAGCTGGAAGTAAGGGTGATGGGGCATGAAGTTATTTCTAGGAGTTGATGACATACCAAGTTAAGCTCAGTTCTGGGCATCTTTGAAATACCTATACAAACTTGTTCCTACATAGTAACATGCAACTTTGAATGAGAATGTGCTTGCTTACAGCAACGTGCTATATGTTCTGAATGCCCGAATTTGGAAATTGTGTCAAAACTTTGTTAGAAATTATGTGATCCTTACTAGATGGAAGTAAGGGAGATGGGGCATGAAGTTATTTCTAGGAGTTGGAGACATACAACATTTAGCTCAGTTCTGGGCATCTTTGAAATAGCTATACAAACTTGTTCCTACATAGTAACTTGCAACTTTGAATTGAATGTGCTTGCTTACAGCAACGTGCTACATGTTCTGAATGCCCGAATTGGGAATCTGTGTCAAAACTTTGATAGGAATTATGTGATCCTTACTAGCTGGAAGTAAGGGAGATGGGGCATGAAGTTATTTCTAGGAGTTGGAGACATACCAAGTTTAGCTCAGTTCTGGGCATCTTTGATATACCTATACAAACTTGTTCCTACATAGTAACTTGCAACTTTGAATAAGAATGTGCTTGCTTACATCAACGTACTATATGTTCTGAATGCCCGAATTGGGAATCAGTGTCAAAACTTTGTTAGGAATTATGTGATCCTTACTAGCTGGAAGTAAGTGAGATGGGGCATGAAGTTATTTATAGGAGTTGGAGACATACAACGTTTAGCACAGTTCTGGGCATCTTTGAAATACCTATACAAACTTGTTTCTACATAGTAACTTGCAACTTTGAATGAGAATGTGCTTGCTTACAGCAACGTGCTATATGTTCTGAATGCCCGAATTGGGAATCTGTGTCAAAACTTTGTTAGGAATTATGTGATCCTTACTAGCTGGAAGTAAGGGAGTTGGGGCATGATGTTATTTCTAGAGGTTGGACACATACAAAGTTTAGCTCAGTTCTGGGCATCTTTGAAATACCTATACAAACTTATTCCTACATAGTAACTTGCAACTTTGAATGAGAATGTGCTTGCTTACAGCAACGTGCTATATGTTCTGAATGCCCGAATTTGGAATTTGTGTCAAAACTTTGTTAGAATTTATGTGATCTTTACTAGCTGGAAGTAAGGGAGATGGGGCATGAAGTTATTTCTAGGAGTTGGAGACATACAACATTTAGCTCAGTTCTGGGCATCTTTGAAATACCTATACAAACTTGTTCCTACATAGTAACTTGCAACTTTGAATTGAATGTGCTTGCTTACAGCAACGTGCTACATGTTCTGAATGCCCGAATTGGGAATCTGTGTCAAAACTTTGTTAGGAATTATGTGATCCTTACTAGCTGGAAGTAAGGGAGATGGGGCATGAAGTTATTTCTAGGAGTTGGAGACATACCAAGTTTAGCTCAGTTCTGGGCATCTTTGATATACCTATACAAACTTGTTCCTAGATAGTAACTTGCAACTTTGAATGAGAATGTGCTTGCTTACAGCAACGTGCTATATGTTCTGAATGCCCGAATTGGGAATCTGTGTCAAAACTTTGTTAGGAATTATGTGATCCTTACTAGCTGGAAGTAAGGGAGATGAGGCATGAAGTTATTTCTAGGAGTTGGAGACATACCAAGTTTAGCTCAGTTCTGGGCATCTTTGAAATACCTATACAAACTTGTTCCTACATAGTAACTTGCAACTTTGAATGAGAATGTGCTTGATTACAGCAACGTGCTATATGTTCTGAATGCCCGAATTGGGAATCTGTGTCAAAACTTTGTTAGGAATTATGTGATCCTTACTAGCTGGAAGTAAGGGAGTTGGGGTATGAAGTTATTTCTAGGAGTTGGACACATACCAAGTTTAGCTCAATTCTGGGCATCTTTGAAAGACCTATACAAACTTGTTCCTACATAGTAACTTGCAACTTTGAATGAGAATGTGCTTGCTTACAGCAACGTGCTATATGTTCTGAATGCCCGAATTGGGAATCTGTGTCAAAACTTTGTTAGGAATTATGTGATCCTTACTAGCTGAAAGTAAGGGAGTTGGGGCATGAAGTTATTTCTAGGAGTTGGACACATACCAAGTTTAGCTCAATTCTGGGCATCTTTGAAAG
This sequence comes from Diceros bicornis minor, assembly GCF_020826845.1. Lineage (NCBI taxonomy): Eukaryota > Metazoa > Chordata > Mammalia > Perissodactyla > Rhinocerotidae > Diceros > Diceros bicornis. The sequence continues at coordinate 282,352 of NW_026691136.1, read as the reverse complement.
ACCTATACAAACTTGTTCCTACATAGTAACTTGCAACTTTGAATGAGAATGTGCTTGCTTACAGCAACGTGCTATATGTTCTGAATGCCCGAATTGGGAATCTGTGTCAAAACTTTGTTAGGAATTATGTGATCCTTACTAGCTGGAAGTAAGGGAGTTGCGGCATGAAGTTATTTCTAGAGGTAGGACAGATACCAAGTTTAGCTCAGTTCTGGGCATCTTTGAAATACCTATACAAACTTGTTCTTACATAGTAAATTGCAACTTTGAATGAGAATGTGCTTGCTTACAGCAACGTGCTATATGTTCTGAATGCCCGAATTGGGAATCTGTGTTAAAACTTTGTTAGGAATTATGTGATCCTTACTAGCTGGAAGTAAGGGAGATGGGGCATGAAGTTATTTCTAGGAGTTGGAGACATATCAAGTTTAGCTCTTTTCTGGGCATGTTTGAAATACCTACACAAGCTTGTTCCTACATAGTAACTTGCAACTTTGAATGAGAATGTGCTTGCTTACAGCAACGTGCTACATTTTCTGAATGCCCGATTTGGGATTCTGTGTCAAAACTTTGTTAGAAATTATGTGATCCTTACTAGCTGGAAGTAAGGGAGATGGGGGATGAAGTTATTTCTAGGAGTTGGAGACATACCACGTTTAGCTCAGTTCTGGGCATCTTTGAAATACCTATACAAACTGGTTCCTACATAGTAACTTGCAACTTTGAATGAGAATGTGCTTGCTTACAGCAACGTGCTACATGTTCTGAATGCCCGAATTGGGAATCTGTGTCAAAACTTTGTTAGAAATTATGTGATCCTTACTAGCTGGAAGTAAGGGAGATGGGGCATGAAGTTATTTCTACGTGTTGGAGACATACAACGTTTATCTAAGTTCTGGGCATCTTTGAAATACCTATACAAACTTGTTCCTACATAGTAACTTGCAACTTTGAATGAGAATGTGCTTGCTTACAGCAACGTGCTATATGTTCTGAATGCCCGAATTGGGAATCTGTGTCAAAACTATGTTAGGAATTATGTGATCATTACTAGCTGGAAGTAAGGGAGTTGGGGCATGATGTTATTTCTAGAGGTTGGACACATACCAAGTTTAGCTCAGTTCTGGGCATCTTTGAAATACCTATACAAACTTGTTCCTACATAGTAACTTGCAACTTTGAATGAGAATGTGCTTGCTTACAGCAACGTGCTATATGTTCTGAATGCCCGAATTTGGAATTTGTGTCAAAACTTTGTTAGAATTTATGTGATCTTTACTAGATGGAAGTAAGGGAGATGGGGCATGAAGTTATTTCTAGGAGTTGGAGACATACATCATTTAGCTCAGTTCTGGGCATCTTTGAAATACCTATACAAACTTGTTCCTACATAGTAACTTGCAACTTTGAATTGAATGTGCTTCCTTACAGCAACGTGCTACATGTTCTGAATGCCCGAATTGGGAATCTGTGTCAAAACTTTGTTAGGAATTATGTGATCCTTACTAGCTGGAAGTAAGGGAGATGGGGCATGAAGTTATTTCTAGGAGTTGGAGACATACCAAGTTTAGCTCAGTTCTGGGCATCTTTGATATACCTATACAAACTTGTTCCTACATAGTAACTTGCAACTTTGAATGAGAATGTGCTTGCTTACAGCAACGTGCTACATGTTCTGAATGCCCGAATTGGGAATCTGTGTCAAAACTTTGTTTGGAATTATGTGATCCTTACTAGCTGGAAGTAAGGGAGATGAGGCATGAAGTTATTTCTAGGAGTTGGAGACATACCAAGTTTAGCTCAGTTCTGGGCATCTTTGAAATACCTATACAAACTTGTTCCTACATAGTAACTTGCAACTTTGAATGAGAATGTGCTTGATTACAGCAACGTGCTATATGTTCTGAATGCCCGAATTGGGAATCTGTGTCAAAACTTTGTTAGGAATTATGTGATCCTTACTAGCTGGAAGTAAGGGAGTTGGGGCATGAAGTTATTTCTAGGAGTTTGACACATACCAAGTTTAGCTCAATTCTGGGCATCTTTGAAAGACCTATACAAACTTGTTCCTACATAGTAACTTGCAACTTTGAATGAGAATGTGCTTGCTTACAGCAACGTGCTATATGTTCTGAATGCCCGAATTGGGAATCTGTGTCAAAACTTTGTTAGGAATTATGTGATCCTTACTAGCTGAAAGTAAGGGAGTTGGGGCATGAAGTTATTTCTAGGAGTTGGACACATACCAAGTTTAGCTCAATTCTGGGCATCTTTGAAAGACCTATACAAACTTGTTCCCACATAGTAACTTGCAACTTTGAATGAGAATGTGCTTGCTTACAGCAACGTGCTATATGTTCTGAATGCCCGAATTGGGAATCTGTGTCAAAACTTTGTTAGGAATTATGTGATCCTTACTAGCTGGAAGTAAGGGAGTTGCGGCATGAAGTTATTTCTAGAGGTAGGACAGATACCAAGTTTAGCTCAGTTCTGGGCATCTTTGAAATACCTATACAAACTTGTTCTTACATAGTAAATTGCAACTTTGAATGAGAATGTGCTTGCTTACAGCAACGTGCTATATGTTCTGAATGCCCGAATTGGGAATCTGTGTCAAAACTTTGTTAGGAATTATGTGATCCTTACTAGCTGGAAGTAAGGGAGATGGGGCATGAAGTTATTTCTAGGAGTTGGAGACATATCAAGTTTAGCTTTTTTCTGGGCATGTTTGAAATACCTACACAAGCTTGTTCCTACATAGTAACTTGCAACTTTGAATGAGAATGTGCTTGCTTACAGCAACGTGCTACATTTTCTGAATGCCCGATTTGGGATTCTGTGTCAAAACTTTGTTAGAAATTATGTGATCCTTACTAGCTGGAAGTAAGGGAGATGGGGGATGAAGTTATTTCTAGGAGTTGGAGACATACCACGTTTAGCTCAGTTCTGGGCATCTTTGAAATACCTATACAAACTGGTTCCTACATAGTAACTTGCAACTTTGAATGAGAATGTGCTTGCTTACAGCAACGTGCTACATGTTCTGAATGCCCGAATTGGGAATCTGTGTCAAAACTTTGTTAGAAATTATGTGATCCTTACTAGCTGGAAGTAAGGGAGATGGGGCATCAAGTTATTTCAAGGAGTTGGAGACATACCAAGTTTAGCTCAGTTCTGGGCATCTTTGAAATACCTATACAAACTTGTTCCTACATATTAACTTGCAACTTTGAATGAGAATGTGCTTGCTTACAGCAACGTGCTACATGTTCTGATTGCCCGAATTGGGAATGTGTGTCAAAACTTTGTTAGGAATTATGTGATCCTTACTAGCTGGAAGTAGGGGGATGGGGCATGAAGTTATTTCTAGGAGTTGGAGACATACAACGTTTAGCTCAGTTCTGGGCATCTTTGAAATACCTATACAAACTTGTTCCTACATAGTAACTTGCAACTTTGAATGAGAATGTGCTTGCTTACAGCAACGTGCTACATGTTCTGAATGCCCGAATTGGGAATCTGTCTCAAATCTTTGTTAGGAATTATGTGATCCTTACTAGCTGGAAGTAGGGGGATGGGGCATGAAGTTATTTCTAGGAGTTGGAGACATACAACGTTTAGCTCAGTTCTGGGAATCATTGAAATAACTATACAAACTTGTTTCTACATAGTAACTTGCAACTTTGGATGAGAATGTGCTTGCTTACAGGAACGTGCTACATGTTCTGAATGCCCGAATTGGGAAACTGTGTCAAAACTTTGTTAGGAATTATGTGATCCTTACTAGCTGGAAATAAGGGAGATGGGGCATGAAGTTATTTCTAGGAGTTGGACACATACCAAGTTTAGCTCAGTTCTGGGCATCTTTGAAATACCTATACAAACTTGTTCCTACATAGTAACTTGCAACTTTGAATGAGAATGTGCTTGCTTACAGCAACGTGCTATATGTTCTGAATGCCCGAATTGGGAATCCGTGTCAAAACTTTGTTAGGAATTATGTGATCCTTACTAGATGGAAGTAAGGGAGATGGGGCATGAAGTTATTTCTAGGAGTTGGACACATACAAAGTTTAGCTCAGTTCTGGGCATCTTTTAAATACCTATACAAACTTGTTCCTACATAGTAACTTGCAACTTTGAATGAGAATGTGCTTGCTTACAGCAACGTGCTATATGTTCTGAATGCCCGAATTGGGAATCTGTGTCAAATCTTTGTTAGGAATTATGTGATCCTTACTAGCTGAAAGTAAGTGAGATGTGGCATGAAGTTATTTCTAGGAGTTGGACACATACCAAGTTTAGCTCAGTTCTGGGCATCTTTGAAATACCTATACAAACTTGTTCCTACATAGTAACTTGCAACTCTGAATGAGAATGTGCTTGCTTACAGCAACGTGCTATATGTTCTGAATGCCGGAAGGGGGAATCTGAGTCAAAACTTTGTTAGGAATTATGTGATCCTTACAAGCTGGAAGTAGGGGAGTTGGTGCATGAAGTTATTTCTAGAGGTTGGACACATACCAAGTTTAGCTCAGTTCTGGTCATCTTTGAAATACCTATACAAACTTGTTCCTACATAGTAACTTGCAACTTTGAATGAGAATGTGCTTGCTTACAGCAACGTGCTATATGCTCTGAATGCCCGAATTGAGAATATGTGTCAAAACTTTGTTAGGAATTATGTGATCCTTACTAGCTGGAAGTAAGGGAGATGGGGCATGAAGTTATTTCTAGGAGTTGGAAACATACCAAGTTTAGCTCAGTTCTGGACATCTTTGTAATACCTATACAAACTTGTTCCTACATAGTAACTTGCAACTTTGAATGAGAATGTGCTTGCATACAGCAACGTGCCACATGTTCTGAATGCCCGAATTGGGAATCTGTGTCAAAACTTTGTTAGGAATTATGTGATCCTTACTAGCTGGAAGTAAGGGAGATGGGGCATGAAGTTATTTCTAGGAGTTGGAGACATACCAAGTTTAGCTCTTTTCTGGGCATGTTTGAAATACCTACACAAGCTTGTTCCCACATAGTAACTTGCAACTTTGAATGAGAATGTGCTTGCTTACCTCAACGTGCTACATTTTCTGAATGCCCGATTTGGGATTCTGTGTCAAAACTTTGTTAGAAATTATGTGATCCTTACTAGCTGGAAGTAAGGGAGATGGGGCATGAAGTTATTTCTAGGAGTTGGAGACATACAACGTTTAGCTCAGTTCTGGGCATCTTTGAAATACCTATACAAACTTGTTCCTACATAGTAACTTGCAACTTTGAATGAGAATGTGCTTGCTTACAGCAACGTGCTACATGTTCTGAATGCCCGAATTGGGAATCTGTGTCAAAACTTTGTTAGAAATTATGTGATCCTTACTAGCTGGAGGTAAGGGAGATGGGGCATGAAGTTATTTCTACGAGTTGGAGACATACAACGTTTATCTCAGTTCTGGGCATCTTTGAAATACCTATACAAACTTGTTCCTACATAGTAACTTGCAACATAGAATGAGAATGTGCTTGCTGACAGCAACGTGCTATATGTTCTGAATGCCTGAATTGGGAATCTGTGTCAAAACTTTGTTAGGAATTATGTAATCCTTACTAGCTGGAAGTAAGGGAGTTGGGGCATGATGTTATTTCTAGAGGTTGGACACATACCAAGTTTAGCTCAGTTCTGGGCATCTTTGAAATACCTATACAAACTTGTTCCTACATATTGACTTGCAACTTTGAATGAGAATGTGCTTACTTACAGCAACGTGCTATATGTTCTGAATGCCCGAATTGGGAGTCTGTGTCAAATCTTTGTTAGGAATTATGTGATCCTTACTAGCTGGAATTAAGGGAGATGGGGCATGATGTTATTTCTAGGAGTTGGACACATACCAAGTGTAGCTCAGTTCTGGGCATCTTTGAAATACCTATACAAACTTGTTCCTACACACTAACTTGCAACTTTGAATGAGAATGTGGTTGCTTACAGCAACGTGCTATATGATCTGAATGCCCGAATTGGGAATCTGTGTCAAAACATTGTTAGGAATTATGTGATCCTTACTAGCTGGAATTAAGGGAGATGGGGCATGAAGTTATTTCTAGGAGTTGGACACATACCAAGTTTAGCTCAGTTCTGGGCATCTTTGAAATACCTATACAAACTTGTTCCTACATAGTAACTTGCAACTTTGAATGAGAATGTGCTTGCTTACAGCAACGTGCTATATGTTCTGAATGCCCGAATTGGGAATCTGTGTCAAAACTTTCTTAGGAATTATGTGATCCTTACTAGCTGGAAGTAAGGGAGATGGGGCATGAAGTTATTTCTTAGAGTTGGACACATACCAAGTTTAGCTCAGTTCTGGGCATCTTTGAAATACCTATACAAACTTGTTCCTACATAGTAACTTGCAACTTTGAATGAGAATGTGCTTGCTTACAGCAACGTGCTATATGTTCTGAATGACCGAATTGGGAATCTGTGTCAAAACTTTGTTAGGAATTATGTGATCCTTACTAGCTGGTAGTAAGGGTGATGGGGCATGAAGTTATTTCTAGGAGTTGAAGACATACCAAGTTTAGCTCAGTTCTGGGCATCGTTGAAATACCTTTACAAACTTGTTCCTACATAGTAACTTCCAACTTTGAATGAGAATGTGGTTGCTTACAGCAACGTGCTATATGTTCTGAATGCCCAAATTGGGAATCTGTGTCAAAACTTTGTTAGGAATTATGTGATCCTTACTAGCTGGAATTAAGGGAGAAGGGGCATGAAGTTATTTCTAGGAGTTGGACACATACCAAGTTTAGCTCAGTTCTGGGCATCTTTGAAATACCTATACAAACTTGTTCCTACATAGTAACTTTCAACATTGAATGACAATGTGCTTGCTTACAGCAACGTGCTAGATGTTCTGAATGCCCGAATTGGGAATCTGTGTCAAAATATTGTTAGGAATTATGTGATCCTTACTAGCTGGAATTAAGGGAGATGGGGCATGAAGTTATTTCTAGGAGTTGGAGACATACCAAGTTTAGCTCAGTTCTGGGCATCTTTGAAATACCTATACAAACTTGTTCCTACATAGTAACTTGCAACTTTGAATGAGAATGTGCTTGCTTACAGCAACGTGCTATATGTTCTGAATGCCCGAATTGGGAATCTGTGTCAAAACTTTCTTAGGAATTATGTGATCCTTACTAGATGGAAGAAAGGGAGATGGGGCATGAAGTTATTTCTAAGAGTTGGACACTTACCAAGTTTAGCTCAGTTCTGGGCATCTTTGAAATACCTATACAAACTTGTTCCTACATAGTAACTTGCAACTTTGAATGAGAATGTGCTTGCTTACAGCAACGTGCTATATGTTCTGAATGCCCGAATTGGGAATCTGTGTCAAAATTTTGTTAGGAATTATGTGATCCTTACTAGATGGAAGTAAGGGAGATGGGGCATGAAGTTATTTCTAGGAGTTGGAGACATACAACATTTAGCTCAGTTCTGGGCATCTTTGAAATACCTATACAAACTTGTTCCTACATAGTAACTTGCAACTTTGAATTGAATGTGCTTGCTTACAGCAACGTGCTACATGTTCTGAATGCCCGAATTGGGAATCTGTGTCAAAACTTTGTTAGGAATTATGTGATCCTTACTAGCTGGAAGCAAGTGAGATGGGGCATGAAGTTATTTCTAGGAGTTGGAGACATACAACGTTTAGCTCAGTTCTGGGCATCTTTGAAATACCTATACAAACTTGTTCCTACATAGTAACTTGCAACTTTGAATGAGAATGTGCTTGCTTACAGCAACGTGCTATATGTTCTGAATGCCCGAATTGGGAATCTGTGTCAAAACTTTGTTAGGAATTATGTGATCCTTACTGGCTGGAAGTAAGGGAGTTGGGGCATGAAGTTATTTCTAGAGGTTGGACACATACCAAGTTTAGCTCAGTTCTGGAAATCTTTGAAATACCTATACAAACTTGTTCCTACATAGTAACTTGCAACTTTGAATGAGAATGTGCTTGCTTACAGAAACGTGCTATATGTTCTGAATGCCCGAATTGGGAATCTGTGTCAAAACTTTGTTAGGAATTATGTGATCCTTACTAGCTGGAAGTAAGGGAGTTGGGGCATGAAGTTATTTCTAGATGTAGGACACATACCAAGTTTAGCTCAGTTCTGGGCATCTTTGAAATACCTATACAAACTTGTTCCTACATAGTAACTTGCAACTTTGAATGAGAATGTGCTTGCTTACAGCAACGTGCTATATGTTCTGAATGCCCGAATTGGGAATCTGTGTCAAAACTTTGTTAGGAATTATGTGATCCTTACTAGCTGGAAGTAAGGGAGTTGTGGCATGATGTTTTTTCTAGAGGTTGGACACATACCAAGTTTAGCTCAGTTCTGGGCATCTTTGAAATACCTATACAAACTTGTTCCTACATATTAACTTGCAACTTTGAATGAGAATGTGCTTGCTTACAGCAACGTGCTATATGTTCTGAATGCCCGAATTGGGAATCTGTGTCAAAACTTTGTTAGGAATTATGTGATCCTTACTAGCTGGAATTAAGGGAGATTGGGCATGAAGTTATTTCCAGGAGTTGGACACATACCAAGTTTAGCTCAGTTCTGGGCATCTTTGAATTACCTATACAAACTTGTTCCTACATAGTAACTTGCAACTTTGAATGAGAATGTGCTTGCTTACAGCAACGTGCTATATGTTCTGAATGCCCGAATTGGGAATCTGTGTCAAAACTTTGTTAGGAATTATGTGATCCTTACTAGCTGGAAGTAAGTGAGATGGGGCATGAAGTTATTTCTAGGAGTTGGACACATACCAAGTTTAGCTCAGTTCTGGGCATCTTTGAAATACCTATACAACCTTGTTCCTACATAGTAACTTGCAACTTTGAATGAGAATGTGCTTGCTTACAGCAAAGTGCTATATGTTCTGAATGCCCGAATTGGGAATCTGTGTCAAAAATTTGTTAGGAATTATGTGATCCTTACTAGCTGGAAGTAAGGGTGATGGGGCATGAAGTTATTTCTAGGAGTTGGACACATACCAAGTTTAGCTCAGTTCTGGGCATCTTTGAAATACCTATACAAACTTGTTCCTACATAGTAACTTGCAACTTTGAATGAGAATGTGCTTGCTTACAGCAACGTGCTATATGTTCTGAATGCCCGAATTGGGACTCTGTGTCAAATCTTTGTTAGGAATTATGTGATCCTTACTAGCTGGAAGTAAGGGAGATGTGGCATGAAGTTATTTCTAGGAGTTGGAGACATACCAAGTTTAGCTCAGTTCTGGGCATCTTTGAAATACCTATACAAACTTGTTCCTACATAGTAACTTGCAACTTTGAATGAGAATGTGCTTGCTTACAGCAACGTGCTATATGTTCTGAATGCCCGAATTGTGAATCTTTGTCAAAACTTTGTTAGGAATTATGTGATCCTTACTGGCTGGAAGTAAGGGTGATGGGGCATGAAGTTATTTCTAGGAGTTGGAGACATACAACGTTTAGCTCAGTTCTGGTCATCTTTGAAATACCTTTACAAACTTGTTCCTACATAGTAACTAGCAACTTTGAATGAGTATGTGCTTGCTTACAGAAACGTGCTATATGTTCTGAATGCACGAATTGGGAATCTCTGTTAAAACTTTGTTAGAAATTATGTGATCCTTACTGGCTGGAAGTAAGGGAGATGGGGCATGAAGTTATTTCTAGGAGTTGGAGACATACAAAGTTTAGCTCAGTTCTGGGCATCTTTGAAATACCTATACAAACTTGTTCCTACATAGTAACTTGCAACTTTGAATGAGAATGTGCTTGCTTACAGCAACGTGCTATATGTTCTGAATGCCCGAATTGGCAATCTGTGTCAAAACTTTGTTAGGAATTATGTGATCCTCACTAGCTGGAATTAAGGGAGATGGGGCATGAAGTTATTTCTAGGAGTTGGACACATACCAAGTTTAGCTCAGTTCTGGGCATCTTTCAAATACCTATACAAACTTGTTCCTACATAGTAACTTGCAACTTTGAATGAGAATGTGCTTGCATACAGCAACGTGCTACATGTTCTGAATGCCCGAATTGGGAATCTGTGTCAAAACTTTGTTAGGAATTATGTGATCCTTACTAGCTGGAAGTAAGGGAGATGGGGCATGAAGTTATTTCTAGGAATTGGAGACATACCAAGTTTAACTCAGTTCTGGGCATCTTTGTAATACCTATACAAACTTGTTCCTACATAGTAACTTGCAACTTTGAATGAGAATGTGCTTGCTTACAGCAACGTGTTACATGTTCTGAATGCCCGAATTGGGAATCTGTGTCAAAACTTTGTTAGAAATTATGTGATCCTTACAAGCTGGAAGTAAGGGAGATGGGGCATGAACTTATTTCTAGGAGTTGGAGACATACAACGTTTAGCTCAGTTCTGGGCATCTTTGAAATACCTATACAAACTTGTTCCTACATAGTAACTTGCAACTTTGAATGAGAATGTGCTTGCATACAGCAACGTGCTACATGTTCTGAATGCCCGAATTGGGAATCTGTGTCAAAACTTTGTTAGGAATTATGTGATCCTTACTAGCTGGAAGTAAGGGAGATGAGGCATGAAGTTATTTCTAGGAGTTGGAGACATACCAAGTTTAGCTCAGTTCTGGGCATCATTGAAATACCTATACAAACTTGTTCCTACATAGTAACTTGCAACTGTGAATTAGAATGTGCTTGCTTACAGCAACGTGCTATATGTTCTGAATGCCCGAAGTGGGAATCTGTGTCAAAACTTTGTTAGGAATTATATGATCCTTAATAACTGGAAGTAAGGGAGATGGGGCATGAAGTTATTTCTAGGAGTTGGACACATACCAAGTTTAGCTCAGTTCTGGGCATCTTTGAAATACCTATACAAACTTGTTCCTACATAGTAACTTGCAACTTTGAATGAGAATGTGCTTGCTTACAGCAACGTGCTATATGTTCTGAATGCCCGAATTGGGACTCTGTGTCAAATCTTTGTTAGGAATTATGTGATCCTTACTAGCTGGAAGTAAGGGAGATGTGGCATGAAGTTATTTCTAGGAGTTGGAGACATACCAAGTTTAGCTCAGTTCTGGGCATCTTTGAAATACCTATACAAACTTGTTCCTACATAGTAACTTGCAACTTTGAATGAGAATGTGCTTGCTTACAGCAACGTGCTATATGTTCTGAATGCCCGAATTGGGAATCTGTGTCAAAACTTTGTTAGGAATTATGTGATCCTTACTGGCTGGAAGTAAGGGTCATGGGGCATGAAGTTATTTCTAGGAGTTGGAGACATACAACGTTTAGCTCAGTTCTGGTCATCTTTGAAATACCTTTACAAACTTGTTCCTACATAGTAACTTGCAACTTTGAATGAGAATGTGCTTGCTTACAGAAACGTGCTATATGTTCTGAATGCCCGAATTGGGAATCTCTGTTAAAACTTTGTTAGAAATTATGTGATCCTTACTGGCTGGAAGTAAGGGAGATGGGGCATGAAGTTATTTCTAGGAGTTGGAGACATACAACGTTTAGCTCAGTTCTGGGCATCTTTGAAATACCTATACAAACTTGTTCCTACATAGTAACTTGCAACTTTGAATGAGAATGTGCTTGCTTACAGCAACGTGCTATATGTTCTGAATGCCCGAATTGGGAATCTGTGTCAAAACTTTGTTAGGAATTATGTGATCCTCACTAGCTGGAATTAAGGGAGATGGGGCATGAAGTTATTTCTAGGAGTTGGACACATACCAAGTTTAGCTCAGTTCTGGGCATCTTTCAAATACCTATACAAACTTGTTCCTACATAGTAACTTGCAACTTTGAATGAGAATGTGCTTGCATACAGCAACGTGCTACATGTTCTGAATGCCCGAATTGGGAATCTGTGTCAAAACTTTGTTAGGAATTATGTGATCCTTACTAGCTGGAAGTAAGGGAGATGGGGCATGAAGTTATTTCTAGGAATTGGAGACATACCAAGTTTAACTCAGTTCTGGGCATCTTTGTAATACCTATACAAACTTGTTCCTACATAGTAACTTGCAACTTTGAATGAGAATGTGCTTGCTTACAGCAACGTGTTACATGTTCTGAATGCCCGAATTGGGAATCTGTGTCAAAACTTTGTTAGAAATTATGTGATCCTTACAAGCTGGAAGTAAGGGAGATGGGGCATGAACTTATTTCTAGGAGTTGGAGACATACAACGTTTAGCTCAGTTCTGGGCATCTTTGAAATACCTATACAAACTTGTTCCTACATAGTAACTTGCAACTTTGAATGAGAATGTGCTTGCATACAGCAACGTGCTACATGTTCTGAATGCCCGAATTGGGAATCTGTGTCAAAACTTTGTTAGGAATTATGTGACCTTACTAGCTGGAAGTAAGTGAGAGGGGGCATGAAGTTATTTCTAGGATTTGGAGACATACAAGGTTTAGCTTAGTTCTGGGCATCTTTGAAATACCTATACAAACTTGTTCCTACATAGTAACTTGCAACTTTGAATGAGAATGTGCTTGCTTACAACAACGTGCTACATGTTCTGAATGCCCGAATTGGGAATCTGTGTCAAAACTTTGTTAGGAATTATGTGATCCTTACTAGCTGGAAGTAAGGGAGATGAGGCATGAAGTTATTTCTAGGAGTTGGAGACATACCAAGTTTAGCTCAGTTCTGGGCATCTTTGAAATACCTATACAAACTTGTTCCTACATAGTAACTTGCAACTGTGAATTAGAATGTGCTTGCTTACAGCAACGTGCTATATGTTCTGAATGCCCGAAGTGGGAATCTGTGTCAAAACTTTGTTAGGAATTATATGATCCTTAATAACTGGAAGTAAGGGAGATGGGGCATGAAGTTATTTCTAGGAGTTGGACACATACCAAGTTTAGCTCAGTTCTGGGCATCTTTGAAATACCTATACAAACTTGTTCCTACATAGTAACTTGCAACTTTGAATGAGAATGTGCTTGCTTACAGCAACGTGCTATATGTTCTGAATGCCCGAATTGGGACTCTGTGTCAAATCTTTGTTAGGAATTATGTGATCCTTACTAGCTGGAAGTAAGGGAGATGTGGCATGAAGTTATTTCTAGGAGTTGGAGACATACCAAGTTTAGCTCAGTTCTGGGCATCTTTGAAATACCTATACAAACTTGTTCCTACATAGTAACTTGCAACTTTGAATGAGAATGTGCTTGCTTACAGCAACGTGCTATATGTTCTGAATGCCCGAATTGGGAATCTGTGTCAAAATTTTGTTAGGAATTTTGTGATCCTTACTGGCTGGAAGTAAGGGTCATGGGGCATGAAGTTATTTCTAGGAGTTGGAGACATACAACGTTTAGCTCAGTTCTGGTCATCTTTGAAATACCTTTACAAACTTGTTCCTACATAGTAACTTGCAACTTTGAATGAGAATGTGCTTGCTTACAGAAACGTGCTATATGTTCTGAATGCCCGAATTGGGAATCTCTGTTAAAACTTTGTTAGAAATTATGTGATCCTTACTGGCTGGAAGTAAGGGAGATGGGGCATGAAGTTATTTCTAGGAGTGGGAGACATACAACGTTTAGCTCAGTTCTGGGCATCTTTGAAATACCTATACAAACTTGTTCCTACATAGTAACTTGCAACTTTGAATGAGAATGTGCTTGCTTACAGCAACGTGCTATATGTTCTGAATGCCCGAATTGGGAATCTGTGTCAAAACTTTGTTAGGAATTATGTGATCCTCACTAGCTGGAATTAAGGGTGATGGGGCATGAAGTTATTTCTAGGAGTTGGACACATACCAAGTTTAGCTCAGTTCTGGGCATCTTTGAAATACCTATACAAACTTGTTCCTACATAGTAACTTGCAACTTTGAATGAGAATGTGCTTGCATACAGCAACGTGCTACATGTTCTGAATGCCCGAATTGGGAATCTGTGTCAAAACTTTGTTAGGAATTATGTGATCCTTACAAGCTGGAAGTAAGGGAGATGGGGCATGAAGTTATTTCTAGGAGTTGGAGACATACCAAGTTTAGCCCAGTTCTGGGCATCTTTGATATACCTATACAAACTTGTTCCTAGATAGTAACTTGCAACTTTGAATGAGAATGTGCTTGCTTACAGCAACGTGCTATATGTTCTGAATGCCCGAATTGGGAATCTGTGTCAAAACTTTGTTAGGAATTATGTGATCCTTACTAGCTGGAAGTAAGTGAGAGGGGGCATGAAGTTATTTCTAGGATTTGGAGACATACAACGTTTAGCTCAGTTCTGGGCATCTTTGAAATACCTATACAAACTTGTTCCTACATAGTAACTTGCAACTTTGAATGAGAATGTGCTTGCTTACAGCAACGTGCTACATGTTCTGAATGCCCGAATTGGGAATCTGTGTCAAAACTTTGTTTGGAATTATGTGATCCTTACTAGCTGGAAGTAAGGGAGATGAGGCATGAAGTTATTTCTAGGAGTTGGAGACATACCAAGTTTAGCTCAGTTCTGGGCATCTTTGAAATACCTATACAAACTTGTTCCTACATAGTAACTTGCAACTTTGAATGAGAATGTGCTTGATTACAGCAACGTGCTATATGTTCTGAATGCCCGAATTGGGAATCTGTGTCAAAACTTTGTTAGGAATTATGTGATCCTTACTAGCTGGAAGTAAGGGAGTTGGGGCATGAAGTTATTTCTAGGAGTTGGACACATACCAAGTTTAGCTCAATTCTGGGCATCTTTGAAAGACCTATACAAACTTGTTCCTACATAGTAACTTGCAACTTTGAATGAGAATGTGCTTGCTTACAGCAACGTGCTATATGTTCTGAATGCCCGAATTGGGAATCTGTGTCAAAACTTTGTTAGGAATTATGTGATCCTTACTAGTTGAAAGTAAGGGAGTTGGGGCATGAAGTTATTTCTAGGAGTTGGACACATACCAAGTTTAGCTCAATTCTGGGCATCTTTGAAAGACCTATACAAACTTGTTCCTACATAGTAACTTGCAACTTTGAATGAGAATGTGCTTGCTTACAGCAACGTGCTATATGTTCTGAATGCCCGAATTGGGAATCTGTGTCAAAACTTTGTTAGGAATTATGTGATCCTTACTAGCTGGAAGTAAGGGAGTTGCGGCATGAAGTTATTTCTAGAGGTAGGACAGATACCAAGTTTAGCTCAGTTCTGGGCATCTTTGAAATACCTATACAAACTTGTTCTTACATAGTAAATTGCAACTTTGAATGAGAATGTGCTTGCTTACAGCAACGTGCTATATGTTCTGAATGCCCGAATTGGGAATCTGTGTCAAAACTTTGTTAGGAATTATGTGATCCTTACTAGCTGGAAGTAAGGGAGATGGGGCATGAAGTTATTTCTAGGAGTTGGAGACATATCAAGTTTAGCTCTTTTCTGGGCATGTTTGAAATACCTACACAAGCTTGTTCCTACATAGTAACTTGCAACTTTCAATGAGAATGTGCTTGCTTACAGCAACGTGCTACATTTTCTGAATGCCCGATTTGGGATTCTGTGTCAAAACTTTGTTAGAAATTATGTGATCCTTACTAGCTGGAAGTAAGGGAGATGGGGGATGAAGTTATTTCTAGGAGTTGGAGACATACCACGTTTAGCTCAGTTCTGGGCATCTTTGAAATACCTATACAAACTGGTTCCTACATAGTAACTTGCAACTTTGAATGAGAATGTGCTTGCTTACAGCAACGTGCTACATGTTCTGAATGCCCGAATTGGGAATCTGTGTCAAAACTTTGTTAGAAATTATGTGATCCTTACTAGCTGGAAGTAAGGGAGATGGGGCATCAAGTTATTTCAAGGAGTTGGAGACATACCAAGTTTAGCTCAGTTCTGGGCATCTTTGAAATATCTATACAAACTTGTTCCTACATATTAACTTGCAACTTTGAATGAGAATGTGCTTGCTTACAGCAACGTGCTACATGTTCTGATTGCCCGAATTGGGAATGTGTGTCAAAACTTTGTTAGGAATTATGTGATCCTTACTAGCTGGAAGTAGGGGGATGGGGCATGAAGTTATTTCTAGGAGTTGGAGACATACAACGTTTAGCTCAGTTCTGGGCATCTTTGAAATACCTATACAAACTTGTTCCTACATAGTAACTTGCAACTTTGAATGAGAATGTGCTTGCTTACAGCAACGTGCTACATGTTCTGAATGCCCGAATTGGGAATCTGTCTCAAATCTTTGTTAGGAATTATGTGATCCTTACTAGCTGGAAGTAGGGGGATGGGGCATGAAGTTATTTCTAGGAGTTGGAGACATACAACGTTTAGCTCAGTTCTGGGAATCATTGAAATAACTATACAAACTTGTTTCTACATAGTAACTTGCAACTTTGGATGAGAATGTGCTTGCTTACAGGAACGTGCTACATGTTCTGAATGCCCGAATTGGGAAACTGTGTCAAAACTTTGTTAGGAATTATGTGATCCTTACTAGCTGGAAATAAGGGAGATGGGGCATGAAGTTATTTCTAGGAGTTGGACACATACCAAGTTTAGCTCAGTTCTGGGCATCTTTGAAATACCTATACAAACTTGTTCCTACATAGTAACTTGCAACTTTGAATGAGAATGTGCTTGCTTACAGCAACGTGCTATATGTTCTGAATGCCCGAATTGGGAATCCGTGTCAAAACTTTGTTAGGAATTATGTGATCCTTACTAGATGGAAGTAAGGGAGATGGGGCATGAAGTTATTTCTAGGAGTTGGACACATACCAAGTTTAGCTCAGTTCTGGGCATCTTTTAAATACCTATACAAACTTGTTCCTACATAGTAACTTGCAACTTTGAATGAGAATGTGCTTGCTTACAGCAACGTGCTATATGTTCTGAATGCCCGAATTGGGAATCTGTGTCAAATCTTTGTTAGGAATTATGTGATCCTTACTAGCTGAAAGTAAGTGAGATGTGGCATGAAGTTATTTCTAGGAGTTGGACACATACCAAGTTTAGCTCAGTTCTGGGCATCTTTGAAATACCTATACAAACTTGTTCCTACATAGTAACTTGCAACTCTGAATGAGAATGTGCTTGCTTACAGCAACGTGCTATATGTACTGAATGCCCGAAGTGGGAATCTGAGTCAAAACTTTGTTAGGAATTATGTGATCCTTAGAAGCTGGAAGTAGGGGAGTTGGTGCATGAAGTTATTTCTAGAGGTTGGACACATACCAAGTTTAGCTCAGTTCTGGTCATCTTTGAAATACCTATACAAACTTGTTCCTACATAGTAACTTGCAACTTTGAATGAGAATGTGCTTGCTTACAGCAACGTGCTATATGCTCTGAATGCCCGAATTGGGAATCTGTGTCAAAATTTTGTTAGGAATTATGTGATCCTTACTAGCTGGAAGTAAGGGAGATGGGGCATGAAGTTATTTCTAGGAGTTGGAAACATACCAAGTTTAGCTCAGTTCTGGGCATCTTTGTAATACCTATACAAACTTGTTCCTACATAGTAACTTGCAACTTTGAATGAGAATGTGCTTGCATACAGCAACGTGCCACATGTTCTGAATGCCCGAATTGGGAATCTGTGTCAAAACTTTGTTAGGAATTATGTGATCCTTACTAGCTGGAAGTAAGGGAGATGGGGCATGAAGTTATTTCTAGGAGTTGGAGACATACCAAGTTTAGCTCTTTTCTGAGCATATTTGAAATACCTACACAAGCTTGTTCCTACATAGTAACTTGCAACTTTGAATGAGAATGTGCTTGCTTACCTCAACGTGCTACATTTTCTGAATGCCCGATTTGGGATTCTGTGTCAAAACTTTGTTAGAAATTATGTGATCCTTACTAGCTGGAAGTAAGGGAGATGGGGCATGAAGTTATTTCTAGGAGTTGGAGACATACAACGTTTAGCTCAGTTCTGGGCATCTTTGAAATACCTATACAAACTTGTTTCTACATAGTAACTTGCAACTTTGAATGAGAATGTGCTTGCTTACAGCAACGTGCTACATGTTCTGAATGCCCGAATTGGGAATCTGTGTCAAAACTTTGTTAGAAATTATGTGATCCTTACTAGCTGGAGGTAAGGGAGATGGGGCATGAAGTTATTTCCACGAGTTGGAGACATACAACGTTTATCTCAGTTCTGGGCATCTTTGAAATACCTATACAAACTTGTTCCTACATAGTAACTTGCAACTTTGAATGAGAATGTGCTTGCTGACAGCAACGTGCTATATGTTCTGAATGCCCGAATTGGGAATCTGTGTCAAAACTTTGTTAGGAATTATGTAATCCTTACTAGCTGGAAGTAAGGGAGTTGGGGCATGATGTTATTTCTAGAGGTTGGACACATACCAAGTTTAGCTCAGTTCTGGGCATCTTTGAAATACCTATACAAACTTGTTCCTACATATTGACTTGCAACTTTGAATGAGAATGTGCTTACTTACAGCAACGTGCTATATGTTCTGAATGCCCGAATTGGGAGTCTGTGTCAAATCTTTGTTAGGAATTATGTGATCCTTACTAGCTGGAATTAAGGGAGATGGGGCATGATGTTATTTCTAGGAGTTGGACACATACCAAGTGTAGCTCAGTTCTGGGCATCTTTGAAATACCTATACAAACTTGTTCCTACATACTAACTTGCAACTTTGAATGAGAATGTGGTTGCTTACAGCAACGTGCTATATGATCTGAATGCCCGAATTGGGAATCTGTGTCAAAACATTGTTAGGAATTATGTGATCCTTACTAGCTGGAATTAAGGGAGATGGGGCATGAAGTTATTTCTAGGAGTTGGACACATACCAAGTTTAGCTCAGTTCTGGGCATCTTTGAAATACCTATACAAACTTGTTCCTACATAGTAACTTGCAACTTTGAATGAGAATGTGCTTGCTTACAGCAACGTGCTATATGTTCTGAATGCCCGAATTGGGAATCTGTGTCAAAACTTTCTTAGGAATTATGTGATCCTTACTAGCTGGAAGTAAGGGAGATGGGGCATGAAGTTATTTCTTAGAGTTGGACACATACCAAGTTTAGCTCAGTTCTGGGCATCTTTGAAATACCTATACAAACTTGTTCCTACATAGTAACTTGCAACTTTGAATGAGAATGTGCTTGCTTACAGCAACGTGCTATATGTTCTGAATGACCGAATTGGGAATCTGTGTCAAAACTTTGTTAGGAATTATGTGATCCTTACTAGCTGGTAGTAAGGGTGATGGGGCATGAAGTTATTTCTAGGAGTTGAAGACATACCAAGTTTAGCTCAGTTCTGGGCATCGTTGAAATACCTTTACAAACTTGTTCCTACATAGTAACTTCCAACTTTGAATGAGAATGTGGTTGCTTACAGCAACGTGCTATATGTTCTGAATGCACAAATTGGGAATCTGTGTCAAAACTTTGTTAGGAATTATGTGATCCTTACTAGCTGGAATTAAGGGAGAAGGGGCATGAAGTTATTTCTAGGAGTTGGACACATACCAAGTTTAGCTCAGTTCTGGGCATCTTTGAAATACCTATACAAACTTGTTCCTACATAGTAACTTTCAACTTTGAATGACAATGTGCTTGCTTACAGCAACGTGCTATATGTTCTGAATGCCCGAATTGGGAATCTGTGTCAAAATATTGTTAGGAATTATGTGATCCTTACTAGCTGGAATTAAGGGAGATGGGGCATGAAGTTATTTCTAGGAGTTGGAGACCTACCAAGTTTAGCTCAGTTCTGGGCATCTTTGAAATACCTATACAAACTTGTTCCTACATAGTAACTTGCAACTTTGAATGAGAATGTGCTTGCTTACAGCAACGTGCTATATGTTCTGAATGCCCGAATTGGGAATCTGTGTCAAAACTTTCTTAGGAATTATGTGATCCTTACTAGATGGAAGTAAGGGAGATGGGGCATGAAGTTGTTTCTAAGAGTTGGACACTTACCAAGTTTAGCTCAGTTCTGGGCATCTTTGAAATACCTATACAAACTTGTTCCTACATAGTAACTTGCAACTTTGAATGAGAATGTGCTTGCTTACAGCAACGTGCTATATGTTCTGAATGCCCGAATTGGGAATCTGTGTCAAAATTTTGTTAGGAATTATGTGATCCTTACTAGATGGAAGTAAGGGAGATGGGGCATGAAGTTATTTCTAGGAGTTGGAGACATACAACATTTAGCTCAGTTCTGGGCATCTTTGAAATACCTATACAAACTTGTTCCTACATAGTAACTTGCAACTTTGAATTGAATGTGCTTGCTTACAGCAACGTGCTACATGTTCTGAATGCCCGAATTGGGAATCTGTGTCAAAACTTTGTTAGGAATTATGTGATCCTTACTAGCTGGAAGCAAGTGAGATGGGGCATGAAGTTATTTCTAGGAGTTGGAGACATACAACGTTTAGCTCAGTTCTGGGCATCTTTGAAATACCTATACAAACTTGTTCCTACATAGTAACTTGCAACTTTGAATGAGAATGTGCTTGCTTACAGCAACGTGCTATATGTTCTGAATGCCCGAATTGGGAATCTGTGTCAAAACTTTGTTAGGAATTATGTGATCCTTACTGGCTGGAAGTAAGGGAGTTGGGGCATGAAGTTATTTCTAGAGGTTGGACACATACCAAGTTTAGCTCAGTTCTGGAAATCTTTGAAATACCCATACAAACTTGTTCCTACATAGTAACTTGCAACTTTGAATGAGAATGTGCTTGCTTACAGAAACGTGCTATATGTTCTGAATGCCCGAATTGGGAATCTGTGTCAAAACTTTGTTAGGAATTATGTGATCCTTACTAGCTGGAAGTAAGGGAGTTGGGGCATGAAGTTATTTCTAGATGTAGGACACATACCAAGTTTAGCTCAGTTCTGGGCATCTTTGAAATACCTATACAAACTTGTTCCTACATAGTAACTTGCAACTTTGAATGAGAATGTGCTTGCTTACAGCAACGTGCTATATGTTCTGAATGCCCGAATTGGGAATCTGTGTCAAAACTTTGTTAGGAATTATGTGATCCTTACTAGCTGGAAGTAAGGGAGTTGTGGCATGATGTTTTTTCTAGAGGTTGGACACATCCCAAGTTTAGCTCAGTTCTGGGCATCTTTGAAATACCTATACAAACTTGTTCCTACATATTAACTTGCAACTTTGAATGAGAATGTGCTTGCTTACAGCAACGTGCTATATGTTCTGAATGCCCGAATTGGGAATCTGTGTCAAAACTTTGTTAGGAATTATGTGATCCTTACTAGCTGGAATTAAGGGAGATTGGGCATGAAGTTATTTCCAGGAGTTGGACACATACCAAGTTTAGCTTAGTTCTGGGCATCTTTGAAATACCTATACAAACTTGTTCCTACATAGTAACTTGCAACTTTGAATGAGAATGTGCTTGCTTACAGCAACGTGCTATATGTTCTGAATGCCCGAATTGGGAATCTGTGTCAAAACTTTGTTAGGAATTATGTGATCCTTACTAGCTGGAAGTAAGTGAGATGGGGCATGAAGTTATTTCTAGGAGTTGGACACATACCAAGTTTAGCTCAGTTCTGGGCATCTTTGAAATACCTATACAACCTTGTTCCTACATAGTAACTTGCAACTTTGAATGAGAATGTGCTTGCTTACAGCAACGTGCTATATGTTCTGAATGCCCGAATTGGGAATCTGTGTCAAAACTTTGTTAGGAATTATGTGATCCTTACTAGCTGGAAGAAAGGGAGATTGGGCATGAAGTTATTTCTAGAGGTTGGACACATACCAAGTTTAGCTCAGTTCTGGGAATCTTTGAAATACCTATACAAACTTGTTCCTACATATTAACTTGCAACTTTGAATGAGAATGTGCTTGCTTACAGCAACGTGCTATATGTTCTGAATGCCCAAATTGGGAGTCTGTGTCAAAACTTTGTTAGGAATTATGTGATCCTTACTAGCTGGAATTAAGGGAGATGGGGCATGATGTTATTTCTAGGAGTTGGACACATACCAAGTGTAGCTCAGTTCTGGGCATCTTTGAAATACCTATACAAACTTGTTCCTACATAGTAACTTGCAACTTTGAATTGAATGTGCTTGCTTACAGCAACGTGCTACATGTTCTGAATGCCCGAATTGGGAATCTGTGTCAAAACTTTGTTAGGAATTATGTGATCCTTACTAGCTGGAAGTAAGTGAGATGGGGCATGAAGTTATTTCTAGGAGTTTGAGACATACAACGTTTAGCTCAGTTCTGGGCATCTTTGAAATACCTATACAAACTTGTTCCTACATAGTAACTTGCAACTTTGAATGAGAATGTGCTTGCTTACAGCAACGTGCTATATGTTCTGAATGCCCGAATTGGGAATCTGTGTCAAAACTTTGTTAGGAATTATGTGATCCTTACTGGCTGGAAGTAAGGGAGTTGAGGCATGAAGTTATTTCTAGAGGTTGGACACATACCAAGTTTAGCTCAGTTCTGGAAATCTTTGAAATACCTATACAAACTTGTTCCTACATAGTAACTTGCAACTTTGAATTGAATGTTCTTGCTTACAGCAACGTGCTACATGTTCTGAATGCCCGAATTGGGAATCTGTGTCAAAACTTTGTTAGGAATTATGTGATCCTTACTGGCTGGAAGTAAGGGTGATGGGGCATGAAGTTATTTCTAGGAGTTGGAGACATACAACGTTTAGCTCAGTTCTGGGCATCTTTGAAATACCTTTACAAACTTGTTCCTACATAGTAACTTGCAACTTTGAATGAGAATGTGCTTGCTTACAGAAACGTGCTACATGTTCTGAATGCCCGAATTGGGAATCTGTGTCAAAATTTGTTAGGAATTATGTGATCCTTACTAGCTGGAAGTAAGGGAGTTGGGGCATGAAGTTATTTCTAGAGGTTTGAGACATACAAAGTTTAGCACAGTTCTGTGCATCTTTGAAATACCTATACAAACTTGTTCCTACATAGTAACTTGCAACTTTGAATGAGAATGTGCTTGCTTACAGCAACGTGCTATATGTTCTGAATGCCCGAATTGGGAATCTGTGTCAAAACTTTGTTAGAAATTATGTGATCCTTACTAGCTGGAAGTAAGGGAGATTGGGCATGAAGTTATTTCTAGGAGTTGGAGACAGAGCAAGTTTAGCTCAGTTCTGGGCATGTTTGAAATACCTACACAAGCTTGTTCCTACATAGTAACTTGCAACTTTGAATGAGAATGTGCTTGCTTACATCAACGTACTATATGTTCTGAATGCCCGAATTGGGAATCTGTGTCAAAACTTTGTTAGGAATTATGTGATCCTTACTAGCTGGAAGTAATGGAGATGGGGCATGAAGTTATTTCTAGGAGTGGGAGACATACAACGTTTAGCTCAGTTCTGGGCATCTTTGAAATACCTATACAAACTTGTTCCTACATAGTAACTTGCAACTTTGAATGAGAATGTGCTTGCTTACAGCAACGTGCTATATGTTCTGAATGCCCGAATTGGGAATCTGTGTCAAAACTTTCTTAGGAATTATATGATCCTTACTAGCTGGAAGTAAGGGAGATGGGCCATGAAGTTATTTCTAGGAGTTGGACACATACCAAGTTTAGCTCAGTTCTGGGCATCTTTGAAATACCTATACAAACTTGTTCCTACATAGTAACTTGCAACTTTGAATGAGAATGTGCTTGCTTACAGCAACGTGCTATATGTTCTGAATGCCCGAATTGGGAATCTGTGTCAAAACTTTCTTAGGAATTATGTGATCCTTACTAGCTGGAAGTAAGGGAGATGGGGCATGAAGTTATTTCAAGGAGTTGGACACATACAAAGTTTAGCTCAGTTCTGGGCATCTTTGAAATACCTATACAAACTTGTTCCTACATAGTAACTTGCAACTTTGAATGAGAATGTGCTTGCTTACAGCAAAGTGCTATATGTTCTCAATGCCCGAATTGGGAATCTGTGTCAAAAATTTGTTAGGAATTATGTGATCCTTACTAGCTGGAAGTAAGGGTGATGGGGCATGAAGTTATTTCTAGGAGTTGATGACATACCAAGTTTAGCTCAGTTCTGGGCATCTTTGAAATACCTTTACAAACTTGTTCCTACATAGTAACTTGCAACTTTGAATGAGAATGTGCTTGCTTACAGCAACGTGCTACATGTTCTGAATGCCCGAATTGGGAATCTGTGTCAAAACTTTGTTAGGAATTATGTTGTCCTTACTAGCTGGAAGTAAGGGAGTTGGGGCATGAAGTTATTTCTAGGAGTTGGACACATACCAAGTTTAGCTCAGTTCTGGGCATCTTTGAAATACCTATACAAACTTGTTCCTACATTGTAACTTGCAACTTTGAATGAGAATGTGCTTGCTTACAGCAACGTGCTATATGTTCTGAATGCCCGAATTGGGAATCTGTGTCAAAACTTTGTTAGGAATTATGTGATGCTTACTAGCTGGAAGTAAGGGAGATGGGGCATGAAATTATTTCTAGGAGTTGGACACATACCAAGTTTAGCTCAGTCTGGGCATCTTTGAAATACCTATACAAACTTGTTCCTACATAGTAACTTGCAACTTTGAATGAGAATGTGCTTGCTTACAGCAAAGTGCTATATGTTCTGAATGCCCGAATTGGGAATCTGTGTCAAAACTTTGTTAGGAATTATGTGATCCTGACTAGCTGGAAGTAAGGGAGATGGGGCATGAAGTTATTTCTTGGAGTTGGACACATACCAAGTTTAGCTCAGTTCTGGGCATCTTTGAAATACCTATACAAACTTGTTCCTACATAGTAACTTGCAACTTTGAATGAGAATGTGCTTGCTTACAGGAACGTGCTATATGTTCTGAATGCCCGAATTGGGAATCTGTGTCAAAACTTTGTTAGGAATTATGTGATGCTTACTAGCTGGAAGTAAGGGTGATGGGGCATGAAGTTATTTCTAGGAGATGGACACATACCAAGTTTAGCTCAGTTCTGGGCATCTTTGAAATACCTATACAAACTTGTTCCTACATAGTAACTTGCAACTTTGAATGAGAATGTGCTTGCTTACAGCAACGTGCTATATGTTCTGAATGCCCGAATTGGGAATCTGTGTCAAAACTTTGTTAAGAATTATGTGATCCTTACTAGCTGGAAGTAAGGGTGATGGGGCATGAAGTTATTTCTAGGAGTTGATGACATACCAAGTTAAGCTCAGTTCTGGGCATCTTTGAAATACCTATACAAACTTGTTCCTACATAGTAACATGCAACTTTGAATGAGAATGTGCTTGCTTACAGCAACGTGCTATATGTTCTGAATGCCCGAATTTGGAAATTGTGTCAAAACTTTGTTAGAAATTATGTGATCCTTACTAGATGGAAGTAAGGGAGATGGGGCATGAAGTTATTTCTAGGAGTTGGAGACATACAACATTTAGCTCAGTTCTGGGCATCTTTGAAATACCTATACAAACTTGTTCCTACATAGTAACTTGCAACTTTGAATTGAATGTGCTTGCTTACAGCAACGTGCTACATGTTCTGAATGCCCGAATTGGGAATCTGTGTCAAAACGTTGATAGGAATTATGTGATCCTTACTAGCTGGAAGTAAGGGAGATGGGGCATGAAGTTATTTCTAGGAGTTGGAGACATACCAAGTTTAGCTCAGTTCTGGGCATCTTTGATATACCTATACAAACTTGTTCCTACATAGTAACTTGCAACTTTGAATAAGAATGTGCTTGCTTACATCAACGTACTATATGTTCTGAATGCCCGAATTGGGAATCAGTGTCAAAACTTTGTTAGGAATTATGTGATCCTTACTAGCTGGAAGTAAGTGAGATGGGGCATGAAGTTATTTATAGGAGTTGGAGACATACAACGTTTAGCACAGTTCTGGGCATCTTTGAAATACCTATACAAACTTGTTTCTACATAGTAACTTGCAACTTTGAATGAGAATGTGCTTGCTTACAGCAACGTGCTATATGTTCTGAATGCCCGAATTGGGAATCTGTGTCAAAACTTTGTTAGGAATTATGTGATCCTTACTGGCTGGAAGTAAGGGAGTTGAGGCATGAAGTTATTTCTAGAGGTTGGACACATACCAAGTTTAGCTCAGTTCTGGAAATCTTTGAAATACCTATACAAACTTGTTCCTACATAGTAACTTGCAACTTTGAATGAGAATGTGCTTGCTTACAGAAACGTGCTATATGTTCTGAATGCTCGAATTGGGAATCTGTGTCAAAACTTTGTTAGGAATTATGTGATCCTTACTGGCTGGAAGTAAGGTGATGGGGCATGAAGGTTTCTAGGAGTTGGAGACGTACAACGTTTAGCTCAGCTCTGGGCATCTTTGAAATACCTTTACAAACTTGTTCCTACATAGTAACTTGCAACTTTGAATGAGAATGTGCTTGCTTACAGAAACGTGCTACATGTTCTGAATGCCCGAATTGGGAATCTGTGTCAAAACTTTGTTAGAAATTATGTGATCCTTACTAGCTGGAAGTAAGGGTGATGGGGCATGAATTATTTCTAGGAGTTGATGACATACCAAGTTTAGCTCAGTTCTGGGCATCTTTGAAATACCTTTACAAACTTGTTCCTACGTAGTAACTTGCAACTTTGAATGAGAATGTGCTTGCTTACAGCAACGTGCTATATGTTCTGAATGCCCGAATTTGGAATTTGTGTCAAAACTTTGTTAGAAATTATGTGATCCTTACTAGATGGAAGTAAGGGAGATGGGGCATGAAGTTATTTCTAGGAGTTGGAGACATACAACATTTAGCTCAGTTCTGGGCATCTTTGAAATACCTATACAAACTTGTTCCTACATAGTAACTTGCAACTTTGAATTGAATGTGCTTGCTTACAGCAACGTGCTACATGTTCTGAATGCCCGAATTGGGAATCTGTGTCAAAACTTTGTTAGGAATTATGTGATCCTTACTGGCTGGAAGTAAGGGTGATGGGGCATGAAGTTATTTCTAGGAGTTGGAGACATACAACGTTTAGCTCAGTTCTGGGCATCTTTGAAATACCTTTACAAACTTGTTCCTACATAGTAACTTGCAACTTTGAATGAGAATGTGCTTGCTTACAGAAACGTGCTACATGTTCTGAATGCCCGAATTGGGAATCTGTGTCAAAATTTGTTAGGAATTATGTGATCCTTACTAGCTGGAAGTAAGGGAGTTGGGGCATGAAGTTATTTCTAGAGGTTTGAGACATACAAAGTTTAGCACAGTTCTGGGCATCTTTGAAATACCTATACGAACTTGTTCCTACATAGTAACTTGGAACTTTGAATGAGAATGTGCTTGCTTACAGCAACGTGCTATATGTTCTGAATGCCCGAATTGGGAATCTGTGTCAAAACTTTGTTAGAAATTATGTGATCCTTACTAGATCGAAGTAAGGGAGATGGGGCATGAAGTTATTTCTAGGAGTTGGACACATACCAAGTTTAGCTCAGTTCTGGGCATCTTTGAAATACCTATACAAACCTGTTCCTACATAGTAACTTGCAACATTGAATGAGAATGTGCTTGCTTACAGCAACGTGCTATATGTTCTGAATGCCCGAATTGGCAATCTGTGTCAAAACTTTGTTAGGAATTATGTGATCCTTACTAGCTGGAAGTAAGGGAGATGGGGCATGAAGTTTTTTCTAGGAGTTGGAGACATACAACGTTTAGCTCAGTTCTGGGTATCTTTGAAATACCTATACAAACTTGTTCCTACAAAGTAACTTGCAACCTTGAATGAGAATGTGCTTGCTTACAGCAACGTGCTACATGTTCTGAATGCCCGAATTGGGAATCTGTGTCAAAACTTTGTTAGAAATTACGTGATCCTTACTAGCTGGAAGCAAGTGAGATGGGGCATGAAGTTATTTCTAGGAGTTGGAGACATACAACGTTTAGCTCAGTTCTGGGCATGTTTGAAATACCTATACAAACTTGTTCCTACATAGTAAATTGCAACTTTGAATGAGAATGTGCTTGCTTACAGCAACGTGCTACATGTTCTGAATGCCAGAATTGGGAATCTGTGTCAAAACTTTGTTAGGAATTATGTGATCCTTACTAGCTGGAAGTAAGGGAGATGGGGCATGAAGTTATTTCTAGGAGTTGGACACATACCAAGTTTAGCTCAGTTCTGGGCATCTTTCAAATACCTATACAAACTTGTTCCTACATAGTAACTTGCAACTTTGAATAGAATGTGCTTGCTTACAGCAACGTGCTATATGTTCTGAATGCCCGAATTGGGAATCTGTATCAAAACATTGTTAGGAATTATGTGATCCTTACTAGCTGGAAGTAAGGGAGTTGGGGCATGAAGGTATTTCTAGGAGTTGGAGACATACCAAGTTTAGCACAGTTCTGGGCATCTTTGAAATACCTATACAAACTTGTTCCTACATATTAACTTGCAACTCTGAATGAGAATGTGCTTGCTTTCAGCAACGTGCTATATGTTCTGAATGCCCGAATTGGGAATCTGTGTCAAAATTTGTTAGGAATTATGTGATCCTTACTAGCTGGAAGTAAGGGAGTTGGGGCATGAAGGTATTTCTAGGAGTTGGAGACATACCAAGTTTAGCACAGTTCTGGGCATCTTTGAAATACCTATACAAACTTGTTCCTACATAGTAACTTGCAACTTTCAATGAGAATGTGCTTGCTTACAGCAACGTGCCATATGTTCTGAATGCCCGAATTGGGAATCTGTATCAAAACTTTGTTAGGAATTATGTGATCCTTACTAGCTGGATGTAAGGGAGATGGGGCATGAAGTTATTTCTAGGAGTTGGACACATACCAAGTTTAGCTCAGTTCTGGGCATCTTTGAAATACCTACACGAACTTGTTCCTACATATTAACTTGCAACTTTGAATGAGAATGTGCTTGCTTACAGCAACGTGCTATATGTTCTGAATGCCCGAATTGATAATCTGTGTCAAAATTTGTTAGGAATTATGTGATCCTTACTAGCCGGAAGTAAGGGAGTTGGGGCATGAAGGTATTTCTAGGAGTTGGACACATACCAAGTTTAGCACAGTTCTGGGCATCTTTGAAATACCTATACAAACTTGTTCCTACATAGTAACTTGCAACTTTGAATGAGAATGTGCTTGCTTACAGCAACGTGCGATATGTTCTGAATGCCCGAATTGGAAATCTGTGTCAAAACTTTCTTAGGAATTATGTGATCCTTACTAGCTGGAAGTAAGTGAGATTGGGCATGAAGTTATTTCTGGGAGTTGGAGACATACCAAGTTTAGCTCAGTTCTGGGCTTCTTTGAAAGTCCTATTCAAACTTGTTCCTACGTAGTAATATGCAACTTTCAATGAGAATGTGCTTGCTTACAGCAACGTGCTATATGTTCTGAATGCCCGAATTGGGAATCTGTGTCAAAACTTTGTTAGGAATTATGTGATCCTTACTAGCTGGAAGTAAGGGAGTTGGGGCATGAAGTTATTTCTAGGAAATGGACACATACCAAGTTTAGCTCAGTTCTGAGCATCTTTGAAATACCTATACAAACTTGTTCCTACATAGTAACTTGCAACTTTGAATGAGAATGTGCTTGCTTACAGCAACGTGCTACATGTTCTGAATGCCCGAATTGGGAATCTGTGTCAAAACTTTGTTAGGAATTATGTGATCCTTACTAGCTGGAAGTAACGGAGTTGGGGCATGAAGTTATTTCTAGGAGTTGGAGACATACCAAGTTTACCTCAGTTCTGGGCATCATTGAAATACCTATACAAACTTGTTCCTACATATTAACTTGCAAATTTGAATGAGAATGTGCTTGCTTACAGCAACGTGCTATATGTTCTGAATGCCCGAATTGGGAATATGTGTCAAATCTTTGTTAGGAATTATGTGATCCTTACTAGCTGGAAGTAAGGGAGTTGGGGCATGAAGGTATTTCTAGGAGTTGGACACATACCAAGTTTAGCACAGTTCTGGGCATCTTTGAAATACCTATACAAACTTGTTCCTACCTAGTAACTTGCAACTTTGAATGAGTATGTGCTTGCTTACAGCAACGTGCTATATGTTCTGAATGCCCGAATTGGGAAACTGTGTCAAAACTTTGTTAGGAATTATGTGATCCTTACTAACTGGAATTAAGGGAGATGGGGCATGAAGTTATTTCTAGGAATTGGACACATACCAAGTTTAGCTCAGTTGTGGGCATCTTTGAAATACCTTTACAAACTTGTTCCTACATAGTAACTTGCAACTTTGAATGAGAATGTGCTTGCTTACAGCAACGTGCTACATGTTCTGTATGCCCGAATTGGGAATCTGCGTCAAAACTTTGTTAGGAATTATGTGATCCTTACTAGCTGGAAGTAAGGGAGATGGGGCATGAAGTGATTTCTAGGAGTTGGAGACATACAACGTTTAGCTCAGTTATGGGCATCTTTGAAATACCTATACAAACTTGTTCCTACATAGTAACTTGCATATTTGAATGAGAATCTGCTTGCTTACAGCAACGTGCTATATGTTCTGAATGCCCGAATTGGGAATCTGTGTCAAAACTTTGTTAGAAATTATGTGATCCATAATAGCTGGAAGTAAGTGAGATGGGGCTTGAAGTTATTTCTAGGAGTTGGAGACATAAAACGTTTAGCTCAGTTCTGGGCATGTTTGAAATACCTATACAAACTTGTTCCTACATAGTAACTTGCAACTTTGAATGAGAATGTGCTTGCTTACAGCAACGTGCTACATGTACTGACTGCCCGAATTGGGAATCTGTGTCAAAACTTTGTTAGGAATTATGTGATCCTTACTAGCTGGAAGTAAGGGAGATGGGGCATGAAGTTATTTCTAGGAGTTGGACACATACCAAGTTTAGCTCAGTTCTGGGCATCTTTGAAATACCTATACAAACTTGTTCCTACATAGTAACTTGCAACTTTGAATGAAAATGTGCTTGCTTACAGCAACGTGCTATATGTTTTGAATGCCCGAATTGGAAATCTGTGTCAAAACTTTGTTAGGAATTATGTGATCCTTACTGGCTCGAAGTAAGGGAGTTGGGGTATGAAGTTATTTCTAGAGGTTGGACACATACCAAGTTTAGCTCAGTTCTGGGCATCTTTGAAATACCTATACAAACTTGTTCCTACATAGTAACTTGCAACTTTGAATGAGAATGTGCTTGCTTACAGCAACGTGCTATATGTTCTGAATGCCCGAATTGGGAAACTGTGTCAAAACTTTGTTAGGAATTATGTGATCCTTACTAGCTGGAATTAAGGGAGATGGGGCATGAAGTTATTTCTAGGAGTTGGACACATACCAAGTTTAGTTCAGTTCTGGGCATCTTTGAAATACCTATACAAACTTGTTCCTACATAGTAACTTGCAACTTTGAATGAGAATGTGCTTGCTTACAGCAACGTGCTATATGTTCTGAATGCCCGAATTGGGAATCTGTGTCAAAACTTTGTTAGAAATTATGTGATCCATAATAGCTGGAAGAAAGTGAGATGGGGCATGAAGTTATTTCTAGGATTTGGAGACATAAAACGTTTAGCTCAGTTCTGGGCATGTTTGAAATACCTTTACAAACTTGTTCCTACATAGTAACTTGCAACTTTGAATGAGAATGTGCTTGCTTACAGCAACGTGCTACATGTTCTGAATGCCCGAATTGGGAATCTGTGTCAAAACTTTGTTAGGAATTATGTGATCCTTACTAGCTGGAAGTAAGGGAGATGGGGCATGAAGTTATTTCTAGGAGTTGGACACATACCAAGTTTAGCTCAGTTCTGGGCATCTTTGAAATACCTATACAAACTTGTTCCTACATAGTAACTTGCAACTTTGAATGAGAATGTGCTTGCTTACAGCAACGTGCTATATGTTCTGAATGCCCGAATTGGGAATCTGTGTTAAATCTTTGTTAGAAATTATGTGATCCTTACTAGATGGAAGTAAGGGAGATGGGGCATGAAGTTATTTCTAGGAGTTTGAGACATACAACGTTTAGCTCAGTTCTGGGCATCTTTGAAATACCTATACAAACTTGTTCCTACATAGTAACTTGCAACTTTGTATGAGAATGTGCTTGCTTACAGCAACGTGCTATATGTTCTGAATGCCCGAATTGGGAATCTGTGTCAAAACTTTGTTAGGAATTATGTGATCCTTACTAGCTGGAAGTAAGGGAGTTGGGGCATGAAGTTATTTCTAGGAGTTGGAGACATACCAAGTTTAGCTCAGTTCTGGGCGTCTTTGAAATACCTATACAAACTTGTTCCTACATAGTAACTTGCAACTTTGAATGAGAATGTGCTTGCTTACAGCAACGTGCTATATGTTCTGAATGCCCGAATTGGGAATCTGTGTCAAAACTTTGTTAGGAATTATGTGATACTTACTAGATGGAAGCAAGGGAGATGGGGCATGAAGTTATTTCTAGGAGTTGGACACATACCAAGTTTAGCTCAGTTCTGGGCATCTTTGAAATGCCTACACGAACTTGTTCCTACATATTAACTTGCAACTTTGAATGATAATGTGCTTGCTTACAGCAACGTGCTATATGTTCTGAATGCCCGAATTGATAATCTGTGTCAAAATTTGTTAGGAATTATGTGATCCTTACTAGCTGGAAGTAACGGAGTTGGGGCATGAAGGTATTTCTAGGAGTTGGACACATACCAAGTTTAGCACAGTTCTGGGCATCTTTGAAATACCTATACAAACTTGTTCCTACATAGTAACTTGCAACTTTGAATGAGAATGTGCTTGCTTACAGCAACGTGCGATATGTTCTGAATGACCGAATTGGAAATCTGTGTCAAAACTTTCTTAGGAATTATGTGATCCTTACTAGCTGGAAGTAAGTGAGATTGGGCATGAAGTTATTTCTGGGAGTTGGAGAGCTACCAAGTTTAGCTCAGTTCTGGGCTTCTTTGAAAGTCCTATTCAAACTTGTTCCTACATAGTAATATGCAACTTTGAATGAGAATGTGCTTGCTTACAGCAACGTGCTATATGTTCTGAATGCCCGAATTGGGAATCTGTGTCAAAACTTTGTTAGGAATTATGTGATCCTTACTAGCTGGAAGTTAGGGAGTTGGGGCATGAAGTTATTTCTAGGAAATGGACACATACCAAGTTTAGCTCAGTTCTGAGCATCTTTGAAATACCTATACAAACTTGTTCCTACATAGTAACTTGCAACTTTGAATGAGAATGTGCTTGCTTACAGCAACGTGCTACATGTTCTGAATGCCCGAATTGGGAATCTGTGTGAAAACTTTGTTAGGAATTATGTGATCCTTACTAGCTGGAAGTAACGGAGTTGAGGCATGAAGTTATTTCCAGGAGTTGGAGACATACCAAGTTTAGCTCAGTTCTGCGCATCTTTGAAATACCTATACAAACTTGTTCCTACATATTAACTTGCAAATTTGAATGAGAATGTGCTTGCTTACAGCAACGTGCTATATGTTCTGAATGCCCGAATTGGGAATCTGTGTCAAATCTTTGTTAGGAATTATGTGATCCTTACTAGCTGGAAGTAAGGGAGTTGGGGCATGAAGGTATTTCTAGGAGTTGGACACATACCATTTTAGCTCAGTTCTGGGCATCTTTGAAATACCTATACGAACTTGTTCCTACATATTAACTTGCAACTTTGAATGAGAATGTGCTTGCTTTCAGCAACGTGCTATATGTTCTGAATGCCCGAATTGCGAATCTGTGTCAAAATTTGTTAGGAATTATGTGATGCTTACTAGCTGGAAGTAAGGGAGTTGGGGCATGAAGGTATTTCTAGGAGTTGGACACATACCAAGTTTAGCACAGTTCTGGGCATCTTTGAAATACCTATACAAACTTGTTCCTACATAGTAACTTGCAACTTTGAATGAGAATGTGCTTGCTTACAGCAACGTGCGATATGTTCTGAATGCCCGAATTGGGAATCTGTATCAAAACTTTGTTAGGAATTATGTGATCCTTAGTAGCTGGAGGTAAGGGAGATGGGGCATGAAGTTATTTCTAGGAGTTGGAGACATACCAAGTTTAGCTCAGTTCTTGACATCATTAAAATACCTATACAAACTTGTTCCTACATAGTAACTTGCAACTTTGAATGAGAATGTGCTTGCTTACATAAACGTGCTATATGAACCGAATGCCCGAATTGGGAATCCGTGTCAAAACTTTGTTAGGAATTATGTGATCCTTACTAGCTGGATGAAAGGGAGATGGGGCATGAAGTTATTTCTAGGAGTTGGAGACATACAACGTTTAGCTCACTTCTGGTCATCATTGAAATACCTATACAAACTTGTTTCCACATAGTAACTTGCAACTTTGAATGAGAATGTGCTTGCTTACAGAAACGTGCTACATGTTCTGAATGCCCGAATTGGGAATCTGTGTCAAATCTTTGTTAGGAATTATGTGATCCTTACTAGCTGGAAGTAAGGGAGTTGGGGCATGAAGGTATTTCTAGGAGTTGGACACATACCAAGTTTAGCACAGTTCTGGGCATCTTTGAAATACCTATACAAACTTGTTCCTACATAGTAACTTGCAACTTTGAATGAGAATGTGCTTGCTGACAGCAACGTGCTATATGTTCTGAATGCCCGAATTGGGAAACTGTGTCAAAACTTTGTTAGGAATTATGTGATCCTTACTAACTGGAATTAAGGGAGATGGGGCATGAAGTTATTTCTAGGAGTTGGACACATACCAAGTTTAGCTCAGTTCTGGGCATCTTTGAAATACCTATACAAACTTGTTCCTACATAGTAACTTGCAACTTTGAATGAGAATGTGCTTGCTTACAGCAACGTGCTATATGTTCTGAATGCCCGAATTGGGAATCTGTGTCAAAATTTTGTTAGAATTTATGTGATCCTTACTAGGTGGAAGTAAGGGAGATGGGGCATGAAGTTATTTCTAGGAGTTGGAGACATACAACGTTTAGCTCAGTTCTGGGCATCTTTGAAATACCTTTACAAACTTGTTCCTACATTGTAACTTGCAACTTTGAATGAGAATGTGCTTGCTTACAGCAACGTGCTACATGTTCTGAATGCCCGAATTGGGAATCTGTGTCAAAACTTTGTTAGGAATTATGTGATCATTACTACCTGGAAGTAAGTGAGATGGGGCATGAAGTTATTTCTAGGAGTTGGACACATACCATTTTAGCTCAGTTCTGGGCATCTTTGAAATACCTATACGAACTTGTTCCTACATATTAACTTGCAACTTTGAATGAGAATGTGCTTGCTTTCAGCAACGTGCTATATGTTCTGAATGCCCGAATTGCGAATCTGTGTCAAAATTTGTTAGGAATTATGTGATGCTTACTAGCTGGAAGTAAGGGAGTTGGGGCATGAAGGTATTTCTAGGAGTTGGACACATACCAAGTTTAGCACAGTTCTGGGCATCTTTCAAATACCTATACAAACTTGTTCCTACATAGTAACTTGCAACTTTGAATGAGAATGTGCTTGCTTACAGCAACGTGCGATATGTTCTGAATGCCCGAATTGGGAATCTGTATCAAAACTTTGTTAGGAATTATGTGATCCTTAGTAGCTGGAGGTAAGGGAGATGGGGCATGAAGTTATTTCTAGGAGTTGGAGACATACCAAGTTTAGCTCAGTTCTTGACATCATTAAAATACCTATACAAACTTGTTCCTACATAGTAACTTGCAACTTTGAATGAGAATGTGCTTGCTTACATAACGTGCTATATGAACCGAATGCCCGAATTGGGAATCCGTGTCAAAACTTTGTTAGGAATTATGTGATCCTTACTAGCTGGATGTAAGGGAGATGGGGCATGAAGTTATTTCTAGGAGTTGGAGACATACAACGTTTAGCTCACTTCTGGTCATCACTGAAATACCTATACAAACTTGTTTCCACATAGTAACTTGCAACTTTGAATGAGAATGTGCTTGCTTACAGAAACGTGCTACATGTTCTGAATGCCCGAATTGGGAATCTGTGTCAAAACTTTGTTAGGAATTATGTGATCCTTACTAGCTGGAAGTAAGGGAGATGGGGCATGAAGTTATTTCTAGGAGTTGGACACATACCAAGTTTAGCTCAGTTCTGGGCATCTTTCAAATACCTATACAAACTTGTTCCTACATAGTAACTTGCAACTTTGAATAAGAATGTACTTGCTTACAGCAACGTGCTATATGTTCTGAATGCCCGAATTGGGAATCTGTGTGAAAACTTTGTTAGGAATTATGTGATCCTTACTGGCTGGAAGTAAGGGAGTTGGGTCATGAAGTTATTTCTAGAGGTTGGACACATACCAAGTTTAGCTCAGTTCTGGGCATCTTTGAAATACCTATACAAACTTGTTCCTACATAGTAACTTGCAACTTTGAATGAGAATGTGCTTGCTTACAGCAACGTGCTACATGTTCTGAATGCCAGAATTGGGAATCTGTGTCAAAACTTTGTTAGGAATTATGTGATCCTTACTACCTGGAAGCAAGTGAGATGGGGCATGAAGTTATTTCTAGGAGTTGGACACATACCATTTTAGCTCAGTTCTGGGCATCTTTGAAATACCTATACGAACTTGTTCCTACATATTAACTTGCAACTCTGAATGAGAATGTGCTTGCTTTCAGCAACGTGCTATATGTTCTGAATGCCCGAATTGGGAATCTGTGTCAAAATTTGTTAGGAATTATGTGATCCTTACTAGCTGGAAGTAAGGGAGTTGGGGCATGAAGGTATTTCTAGGAGTTGGAGACATACCAAGTTTAGCACAGTTCTGGGCATCTTTGAAATACCTATACAAACTTGTTCCTACATAGTAACTTGCAACTTTGAATGAGAATGTGCTTGCTT
Source organism: Diceros bicornis minor (assembly GCF_020826845.1). Classification (NCBI taxonomy): domain Eukaryota; kingdom Metazoa; phylum Chordata; class Mammalia; order Perissodactyla; family Rhinocerotidae; genus Diceros; species Diceros bicornis. The sequence goes on along the minus strand of NW_026691136.1, from coordinate 245,386 downwards.
ACAGCAACGTGCGATATGTTCTGAATGCCCGAATTGGGAATCTGTGTCAAAACTTTGTTAGGAATTATGTGATCCTTACTAGCTGGATGTAAGGGAGATGGGGCATGAAGTTATTTCTAGGAGTTGGAGACATACAACGTTTAGCTCACTTCTGGGCTTCTTTGAAATACCTATACAAACTTATTTCTACATAGTAACTTGCAACTTTGAATGAGAATGTGCTTGCTTACAGCAACGTGCTATATGTTCTGAATGCCCGAATTGGGAATCTGTGTCAAAACTTTGTTAGGAATTATGTGATCCTTACTAGCTGGAAGTAAGGGAGATGGGGCATGAAGTTATTTCTAGGAGTTGGAGACATACCTAGTTTAGCTCAGTTCTGGGCGTCTTTGAAATACCTATACAAACTTGTTCCTACATAGTAACTTGCAACTTTGAATGAGAATGTGCTTGCTTACAGCAACGTGCTATATGTTCTGAATGCCCGAATTGGGAATCTGTGTCAAAACTTTGTTAGGAATTATGTGATCCTTACTAGATGGAAGCAAGGGAGATGGGGCATGAAGTTATTTCTAGGAGTTGGACACATACCAAGTTTAGCTCAGTTCTGGGCATCTTTGAAATGCCTACACGAACTTGTTCCTACATATTAACTTGCAACTTTGAATGAGAATGTGCTTGCTTACAGCAACGTGCTATATGTTCTGAATGCCCGAATTGATAATCTGTGTCAAAATTTGTTAGGAATTATGTGATCCTTACTAGCTGGAAGTAACGGAGTTGGGGCATGAAGGTATTTCTAGGAGTTGGACACATACCAAGTTTAGCACAGTTCTGGGCATCTTTGAAATACCTATACAAACTTGTTCCTACATAGTAACTTGCAACTTTGAATGAGAATGTGCTTGCTTACAGCAACGTGCGATATGTTCTGAATGACCGAATTGGAAATCTGTGTCAAAACTTTCTTAGGAATTATGTGATCCTTACTAGCTGGAAGTAAGTGAGATTGGGCATGAAGTTATTTCTGGGAGTTGGAGAGCTACCAAGTTTAGCTCAGTTCTGGGCTTCTTTGAAAGTCCTATTCAAACTTGTTCCTACATAGTAATATGCAACTTTGAATGAGAATGTGCTTGCTTACAGCAACGTGCTATATGTTCTGAATGCCCGAATTGGGAATCTGTGTCAAAACTTTGTTAGGAATTATGTGATCCTTACTAGCTGGAAGTAAGGGAGTTGGGGCATGAAGTTATTTCTAGGAAATGGACACATACCAAGTTTAGCTCAGTTCTGAGCATCTTTGAAATACCTATACAAACTTGTTCCTACATAGTAACTTGCAACTTTGAATGAGAATGTGCTTGCTTACAGCAACGTGCTACATGTTCTGAATGCCAGAATTGGGAATCTGTGTCAAAACTTTGTTAGGAATTATGTGATCCTTACTAGCTGGAAGTAACGGAGTTGGGGCATGAAGTTATTTCTAGGAGTTGGAGACATACCAAGTTTAGCTCAGTTCTGCGCATCTTTGAAATACCTATACAAACTTGTTCCTACATATTAACTTGCAAATTTGAATGAGAATGTGCTTGCTTACAGCAACGTGCTATATGTTCTGAATGCCCGAATTGGGAATCTGTGTCAAATCTTTGTTAGGAATTTTGTGATCCTTACTAGCTGGAAGTAAGGGAGTTGGGGCATGAAGGTATTTCTAGGAGTTGGACACATACCATTTTAGCTCAGTTCTGGGCATTTTTGAAATACCTATACGAACTTGTTCCTACATATTAACTTGCAACTTTGAATGAGAATGTGCTTGCTTTCAGCAACGTGCTATATGTTCTGAATGCCCGAATTGCGAATCTGTGTCAAAATTTGTTAGGAATTATGTGATGCTTACTAGCTGGAAGTAAGGGAGTTGGGGCATGAAGGTATTTCTAGGAGTTGGACACATACCAAGTTTAGCACAGTTCTGGGCATCTTTGAAATACCTATACAAACTTGTTCCTACATAGTAACTTGCAACTTTGAATGAGAATGTGCTTGCTTACAGCAACGTGCGATATGTTCTGAATGCCCGAATTGGGAATCTGTATCAAAACTTTGTTAGGAATTATGTGATCCTTAGTAGCTGGAGGTAAGGGAGATGGGGCATGAAGTTATTTCTAGGAGTTGGAGACATACCAAGTTTAGCTCAGTTCTTGACATCATTAAAATACCTATACAAACTTGTTCCTACATAGTAACTTGCAACTTTGAATGAGAATGTGCTTGCTTACATAAACGTGCTATATGAACCGAATGCCCGAATTGGGAATCCGTGTCAAAACTTTGTTTGGAATTATGTGATCCTTACTAGCTGGATGTAAGGGAGATGGGGCATGAAGTTATTTCTAGGAGTTGGAGACATACAACGTTTAGCTCACTTCTGGTCATCATTGAAATACCTATACAAACTTGTTTCCACATAGTAACTTGCAACTTTGAATGAGAATGTGCTTGCTTACAGAAACGTGCTACATGTTCTGAATGCCCGAATTGGGAATCTGTGTCAAAACTTTGTTAGGAATTATGTGATCCTTACTAGCTGGAAGTAAGGGAGATGGGGCATGAAGTTATTTCTAGGAGTTGGACACATACCAAGTTTAGCTCAGTTCTGGGCATCTTTCAAATACCTATACAAACTTGTTCCTACATAGTAACTTGCAACTTTGAATAAGAATGTGCTTGCTTACAGCAACGTGCTATATGTTCTGAATGCCCGAATTGGGAATCTGTGTGAAAACTTTGTTAGGAATTATGTGATCCTTACTGGCTGGAAGTAAGGGAGTTGGGGCATGAAGTTATTTCTAGAGGTTGGACACATACCAAGTTTAGCTCAGTTCTGGGCATCTTTGAAATACCTATACAAACTTGTTCCTACATAGTAACTTGCAACTTTGAATGAGAATGTGCTTGCTTACAGCAACGTGCTACATGTTCTGAATGCCAGAATTGGGAATCTGTGTCAAAACTTTGTTAGGAATTATGTGATCCTTACTACCTGGAAGCAAGTGAGATGGGGCATGAAGTTATTTCTAGGAGTTGGACACATACCATTTTAGCTCAGTTCTGGGCATCTTTGAAATACCTATACGAACTTGTTCCTACATATTAACTTGCAACTCTGAATGAGAATGTGCTTGCTTTCAGCAACGTGCTATATGTTCTGAATGCCCGAATTGGGAATCTGTGTCAAAATTTGTTAGGAATTATGTGATCCTTACTAGCTGGAAGTAAGGGAGTTGGGGCATGAAGGTATTTCTAGGAGTTGGAGACATACCAAGTTTAGCACAGTTCTGGGCATCTTTGAAATACCTATACAAACTTGTTCCTACATAGTAACTTGCAACTTTGAATGAGAATGTGCTTGCTTACAGCAACGTGCGATATGTTCTGAATGCCCGAATTGGGAATCTGTGTCAAAACTTTGTTAGGAATTATGTGATCCTTACTAGCTGGATGTAAGGGAGATGGGGCATGAAGTTATTTCTAGGAGTTGGAGACATACAACGTTTAGCTCACTTCTGGGCTTCTTTGAAATACCTATACAAACTTATTTCTACATAGTAACTTGCAACTTTGAATGAGAATGTGCTTGCTTACAGCAACGTGCTATATGTTCTGAATGCCCGAATTGGGAATCTGTGTCAAAACTTTGTTAGGAATTATGTGATCCTTACTAGCTGGAAGTAAGGGAGATGGGGCATGAAGTTATTTCTAGGAGTTGGAGACATACCTAGTTTAGCTCAGTTCTGGGCATCTTTGAAATACCTATACAAACTTGTTCCTACATAGTAACTTGCAACTTTGAATGAGAATGTGCTTGCTTACAGCAACGTGCTATATGTTCTGAATGCCCGAATTGGGAATCTGTGTCAAAACTTTGTTAGGAATTATGTGATCCTTACTAGATGGAAGCAAGGGAGATGGGGCATGAAGTTATTTCTAGGAGTTGGACACATACCAAGTTTAGCTCAGTTCTGGGCATCTTTGAAATACCTACACGAACTTGTTCCTACATATTAACTTGCAACTTTGAATGAGAATGTGCTTGCTTACAGCAACGTGCTATATGTTCTGAATGCCCGAATTGATAACCTGTGTCAAAATTTGTTAGGAATTATGTGATCCTTACTAGCTGGAAGTCAGGGAGTTGGGGCATGAAGTTATTTCTAGAGGTTGGACACATACCAAGTTTAGCTCAGTTCTGGGCATCTTTGAAATACCTATACAAACTTGTTCCTACATAGTAACTTGCAACTTTGAATGAGAATGTGCTTGCTTACAGCAACGTGCTACATGTTCTGAATGCCCGAATTGGGAATCTGTGTCAAAACTTTGTTAGGAATTATGTGATCCTTACTAGCTGGAAGTAAGGGAGATAGGGCATGAAGTTATTTCTAGGAGTTGGAGACATACCAAGTTTAGCACAGTTCTGAGCATCTTTGAAATACCTATACAAACTTGTTCCTACATAGTAACTTGCAACTTTGAATGAGAATGTGCTTGATTACAGCAACGTGCTATATGTTCTGAATGCCCGAATTGGGAATCTGTGTCAAAACTTTGTTAGGAATTATGTGATCCTTACTAGCTGGAAGTAAGGGAGTTGGGGCATGAAGGTATTTCTAGGAGTTCGACAATACCAAGGTTAGCACAGTTCTGGGCATCTTTGAAATACCTATACAAACTTGTTCCTACATAGTAACTTGCAACTTTGAATGAGAATGTGCTTGCTTACAGCAACGTGCTATATGTTCTGAATGCCCGAATTGGGAATCTGTGTCAAAATTTGTTAGGAATTATGTGATCCTTGCTAGCTGGAAGTAAGGGAGATGGGGCATGAAGTTATTTCTAGGAGTTGGACACATATCAAGTTTAGCTCAGTTCTGGGCATCTTTGAAATACCTATACAAACTTGTTCCTACATAGTAACTTGCAACTTTGAATGAGAATGTGCTTGCTTACAGCAACGTGCTACATGTTCTGAATGCCCGAATTGGGAACCTGTGTCAAAACTTTGTTAGAAATTATGTGATCCTTATTAGCTTCAAGTAAGGGAGATTGGGCATGAAGTTATTTCTAGGAGTTGGAGACATACAACGTTTAGCTCAGTTCTGGGAATCCTTGAAATACCTGTACAAACTTGTTCATACATAGTAACTTGCAACTTTGAATGAGAATGTGCTTGCTTACAGCAACGTGCTACAGGTTCTGAATGCCCGAATTGGGAATCTGTGTCAAAACTTTGTTAGGAATTATGTGATCCTTACTAGCTGGAAGTAAGGGAGATGGGGTATGAAGTTATTTCTAGGAGTTGGACACATACCATGTTTAGCTCAGATCTGGGCATCTTTGAAATACCTATACAAACTTGTTCCTACATAGTAACTTGCAACTTTGAATGAGAATGTGCTTGCTTACAGCAACGTGCTATATGTTCTGAATGCCCGAATTGGGAATCTGTGTCCAAATTTGTTAGGAATTATGTGATCCTTACTAGCTGGAATTTAGGGAGTTTGGGGCATTTAGTTATTTCTAGGAGATGGACACATACCAAGTTTAGCTCAGTTCTGGGCATCTTTGAAATACCTATACAAACTTGTTCCTACATAGTAACTTGCAATTTTATATGAGAATGAGCTTGCTTACAGCAACGTGCTATATGTTCTGAATGCCCGAATTGGCAATCTGTGTCAAAACTTTGTTAGGAATTATGTGATCCTTACTAGATGGAAGCAAGGGAGATGGGGCCTGAAGTTGTTTCTAGGAGTTGGACACATACCAGGTTTAGCTCAGTTCTGGGCATCTTTGAAATACCTATACCAACTTGTTCCTACATATTAACTTGCAACTTTGAATGAGAATGTGCTTGCTTACAGCAACGTAATATGTTCTGAATGCCCGAATTGGGAATCTGTGTCAAAATTTGTTAGGAATTATGTCATCCTTACTAGCTGGAAGTAAGGGAGTTGGGGCATGAAGATATTTCTAGGAGTTGGACACATACCAAGTTTAGCACAGTTCTGGGCATCTTTGAATTACCTATACAACTTGTTCCTACATAGCAACTTGCAACTTTGAATGAGAATGTGCTTGCTTACAGCACGTGCGATATGTTCTGAATGCCCGAATTGGGAATCTGTGTCAAAACTTTGTTAGGAATTATGTGATCCTTACTAGCTGGAAGTAAGGGAGATGGGGCATGAAGTTATTTCTAGGAGTTGGAGACATACCAAGTTTAGCTCAGTTCTGGGCATCTTTGAAAGTCCTATTCAAACTTGTTCCTACATAGTAACTTGCAACTTTGAATGAGAATGTGCTTGCTTACAGCACCGTGCTATATGTTCTGAATGCCCGAATTGGGAATCTGTGTCAAAACTTTGTTAGGAATTATGTGATCCTTACTAGCTGGAAGTAAGGGAGATGGGGCATGGAGTTATTTCTAGGAGTTGGACACATACCAAGTTTAGCTCAGTTCTGGGCATCTTTGAAATTCCTATTCAAACTTGTTCCTACATAGTAACTTGCAACTTTGAATGGGAATGTGCTTGCTTACAGCAACGTGCTATATGTTCTGAATGACCGAATTGGGAATCTGTGTGAAAACTTTGTTAGGAATTATGTGATCCTTACTAGCTGGAAGTAAGGGATTTTGGGGCATGAAGTTATTTCTAGGACATTGACACATACCAAGTTTAGCTCACTTCTGGGCATCTTTGAAATACCTATACAAACTTGTTCCTACATAGTAACTTGCAACTTTGAATGAGAATGTGCTTGCTTACAGCAATGTGCGATATGTTCTGAATGCCCGAATTGGGAATCTGTGTCAAAACTTTTTAGGAATTATGTGATCCTTACCGGCTGGAAGTAAGGGAGTTGGGGCATGAAGTTATTTCTAGGAGTTGGAGACATACAACGTTTAGCTCACTTCTGTGCATCTTTGAAATACCTATACAAACTTGTTCATACATAGTAACTTGCAACTTTGAATGAGTATGTGCTTGCTTACAGCAACGTGCTATATGTTCTGAATGCCCGAATTGGGAACCTGTGTCAAAACTTTTTAGAAATTATGTGATCCTTATTAGCTTCAAGTAAGGGAGATTGGGCATGAAGTTATTTCTAGGAGTTGGAGACATACAACGTTTAGCTCAGTTCTGGGAATCCTAGAAATACCTGTACAAACTTGTTCATACATAGTAACTTGCAACTTTGAATGAGAATATGCTTGCTTACAGCAACGTGCTATATGTTCTGAATGCCCGAATTGGGAATCTGTGTCCAAATTTGTTAGGAATTATGTGAATCTTACTAGCTGGAAGTAAGGGAGTTGGGGCATGAAGGTTTTTCTAGGAGTTGGACACATACCAAGTTTAGCACAGTTCTGGGCATCTTTGAAATTCCTATACAAACTTGTTCCTACATATTAACTTGCAACTTTGAATGAGAATGTGCTTGCTTACAGCAACGTGCGATATATTCTGAATGCCCGAATTGGGAACCTGTGTCAAAATTTTGTTAGAAATTATGTGATCCTTATTAGCTGGAAGTAAGGGAGATGGGGCATGGAGTTATTTCTAGGAGTTGGAGACATACAACGTTTAGCTCAGTTCTGGGCATCTTTGAAATTCCTATTCAAACTTGTTCCTACATAGTAACTTGCAACTTTGAATGAGAATGTGCTTGCTTACAGCAACGTGCTATATGTTCTGAATGCCCGAATTTGGAATCTGGGTCAAAACTTTGTTAGGAATTATGTGATCCTTACTAGCTGGAAGTAAGGGAGATGGAGCATGAAGTTATTTCTAGGAGTTGGACACATACCAAGTTTAGCTCAGTTCTGGGCATCTTTGAAATACCTATACCAACTTGTTCCTACATATTAACTTGCAACTTTGAATGAGAATGTGCTTGCTTACAGCAACGTGCTATATGTTCTGAATGCCCGAATTGGGAATCTGTGTCAAAATTTGTTAGGAATTATGTGATCCTTACTAGCTGGAAGTAAGGGAGTTGGGGCATGAAGATATTTCTAGGAGTTGGACACATACCAAGTTTAGCACAGTTCTGGGCATCTTTGAATTACCTATACAAACTTGTTCCTACATAGCAACTTACAACTTTGAATGAGAATGTGCTTGCTTACAGCAACGTGCGATATGTTCTGAATGCCCGAATTGGGAATCTGTGTCAAAACTTAGTTAGGAATTATGTGATCCTTACTAGCTGGAAGTAAGGGAGATGGGGCATGAAGTTATTTCTAGGAGTTGGAGACATACCAAGTTTAGCTCAGTTCTGGGCATCTTTGAAAGTCCTATTCAAACTTGTTCCTACATAGTAACTTGCAACTTTGAATGAGAGTGTGCTTGCTTACAGCACCGTGCTATATGTTCTGAATGCCCGAATTGGGAATCTGTGTCAAAACTTTGTTAGGAATTATGTGATCCTTACTAGCTGGAAGTAAGGGAGATGGGGCATGGAGTTATTTCTAGGAGTTGGACACATACCAAGTTTAGCTCAGTTCTGGGCATCTTTGAAATTCCTATTCAAACTTGTTCCTACATAGTAACTTGCAACTTTGAATGAGAATGTGCTTGCTTACAGCAACGTGCTATATGTTCTGAATGACCGAATTGGGAATCTGTGTCAAAACTTTGTTAGGAATTATGTGATCCTTACTAGCTGGAAGTAAGGGATTTTGGGGCATGAAGTTATTTCTAGGACATTGACACATACCAAGTTTAGCTCATTTCTGGGCATCTTTGAAATACGTATACAAACTTGTTCCTACATAGTAACTTGCAACTTTGAATGAGAATGTGCTTGCCTACAGCAATGTGCGATATGTTCTGAATGCCCGAATTGGGAATCTGTGTCAAAACTTTTTAGGAATTATGTGATCCTTACCGGCTGGAAGTAAGGGAGTTGGGGCATGAAGTTATTTCTAGGAGTTGGAGACATACAACGCTTAGCTCACTTCTGTGCATCTTTGAAATACCTATACAAACTTGTTCCTACATAGTAACTTGCAACTTTGAATGAGAATGTGCTTGCTTACAGCAACGTGCTATATGTTCTTAATGCCCGAATTGGGAATCTGTGTCAAAACTTTGTTAAGAATTATGTGATCCTTACTAGCTGGAAGTAAGGGAGTTTGGGGCATGAAGTTATTTCTAGGAGATGGACACATACCAAGTTTAGCTCACTTCTGGGCATCTTTGAAATACCTATACAAACTTGTTCCTACATAGTAACTTGCAACTTTGAATGAGAATGTGCTTGCTTACAGCAACGTGCGATATGTTCTGAATGCCCGAATTGGGAATCTGTGTCAAAACTTTTTAGGAATTATGTGATCCTTACCGGCTGGAAGTAAGGGAGTTGGGGCATGAAGTTATTTCTAGGAGTTGGAGACATACAACGTTTAGCTCACTTCTGTGCATCTTTGAAATACCTATACAAACTTGTTCCTACATAGTAACTTGCAACTTTGAATGAGAATGTGCTTGCTTACAGCAACGTGCTACATGTTCTGAATGCCCGAATTGGGAACCTGTGTCAAAACTTTGTTAGAAATTATGTGATCCTTATTAGCTTCAAGTAAGGGAGATTGGGCATGAAGTTATTTCTAGGAGTTGGAGACATACAACGTTTAGCTCAGTTCTGGGAATCCTTGAAATACCTGTACAAACTTGTTCATACATAGTAACTTGCAACTTTGAATGAGAATATGCTTGCTTACAGCAACGTGCTATATGTTCTGAATGCCCGAATTGGGAATCTGTGTCCAAATTTGTTAGGAATTATGTGAATCTTACTAGCTGGAAGTAAGGGAGTTGGGGCATGAAGGTTTTTCTAGGAGTTGGACACATACCAAGTTTAGCAGAGTTCTGGGCATCTTTGAAATTCCTATACTAACTTGTTCCTACATATTAACTTGCAACTTTGAATGAGAATGTGCTTGCTTACAGCAACGTGCTATATGTTCTGAATGCCCGAATTGGGAATCTGTGTCAAAATTTGTTAGGAATTATGTGATCCTTACTAGCTGGAAGTAAGGGAGTTGGGGCATGAAGATATTTCTAGGAGTTGGACACATACCAAGTTTAGCACAGTTCTGGGCATCTTTGAATTACCTATACAAACTTGTTCCTACATAGCAACTTGCAACTTTGAATGAGAATGTGCTTGCTTACAGCAACGTGCGATATGTTCTGAAATCCCGAATTGGGAATCTGTGTCAAAACTTTGTTAGGAATTATGTGATCCTTACTAGCTGGAAGTAAGGGAGATGGGGCATGAAGTTATTTCTAGGAGTTGGAGACATACCAAGTTTAGCTCAGTTCTGGGCATCTTTGAAAGTCCTATTCAAACTTGTTCCTACATAGTAACTTGCAACTTTGAATGAGAATGTGCTTGCTTACAGCACCGTGCTATATGTTCTGAATGCCCGAATTGGGAATCTGTGTCAAAACTTTGTTAGGAATTATGTGATCCTTACTAGCTGGAAGTAAGGGAGATGGGGCATGGAGTTATTTCTAGGAGTTGGACACATACCAAGTTTAGCTCAGTTCTGGGCATCTTTGAAATTCCTATTCAAACTTGTTCCTACATAGTAACTTGCAACTTTGAATGAGAATGTGCTTGCTTACAGCAACGTGCTATATGTTCTGAATGACCGAATTGGGAATCTGTGTCAAAACTTTGTTAGGAATTATGTGATCCTTACTAGCTGGAAGTAAGGGATTTTGGGGCATGAAGTTATTTCTAGGACATTGACACATACCAAGTTTAGCTCACTTCTGGGCATCTTTGAAATACCTATACAAACTTGTTCCTACATAGTAACTTGCAACTTTGAATGAGAATGTGCTTGCTTACAGCAATGTGCGATATATTCTGAATGCCCGAATTGGGAATCTGTGTCAAAACTTTTTAGGAATTATGTGATCCTTACCGGCTGGAAGTAAGGGAGTTGGGGCATGAAGTTATTTCTAGGAGTTGGAGACATACCAAGTTTAGCTCAGTTCTGGGCATCTTTGAAAGTCCTATTCAAACTTGTTCCTACATAGTAACTTGCATCTTTGAATGAGAATGTGCTTGCTTACAGCACCGTGCTATATGTTCTGAATGCCCGAATTGGGAATCTGTGTCAAAACTTTGTTAGGAATTATGTGATCCTTACTAGCTGGAAGTAAGGGAGATGGGGCATGGAGTTATTTCTAGGAGTTGGACACATACCAAGTTTAGCTCAGTTCTGGGCATCTTTGAAATTCCTATTCAAACTTGTTCCTACATAGTAACTTGCAACTTTGAATGAGAATGTGCTTGCTTACAGCAACGTGCTATATGTTCTGAATGACCGAATTGGGAATCTGTGTCAAAACTTTGTTAAGAATTATGTGATCCTTACTAGCTGGAAGTAAGGGAGTTTGGGGCATGAAGTTATTTCTAGGAGATGGACACATACCAAGTTTAGCTCACTTCTGGGCATCTTTGAAATACCTATACAAACTTGTTCCTACATAGTAACTTGCAACTTTGAATGAGAATGTGCTTGCTTACAGCAACGTGCGATATGTTCTGAATGCCCGAATTGGGAATCTGTGTCAAAACTTTTTAGGAATTATGTGATCCTTACCGGCTGGAAGTAAGGGAGTTGGGGCATGAAGTTATTTCTAGGAGTTGGAGACATGCAACGTTTAGCTCACTTCTGTGCATCTTTGAAATACCTATACAAACTTGTTCCTACATAGTAACTTGCAACTTTGAATGAGAATGTGCTTGCTTACAGCAACGTGCTACATGTTCTGAATGCCCGAATTGGGAACCTGTGTCAAAACTTTGTTAGAAATTATGTGATCCTTATTAGCTTCAAGTAAGGGAGATTGGGCATGAAGTTATTTCTAGGAGTTGGAGACATACAACGTTTAGCTCAGTTCTGGGAATCCTTGAAATACCTGTACAAACTTGTTCATACATAGTAACTTGCAACTTTGAATGAGAATATGCTTGCTTACAGCAACGTGCTATATGTTCTGAATGCCCGAATTGGGAATCTGTGTCCAAATTTGTTAGGAATTATGTGAATCTTACTAGCTGGAAGTAAGGGAGTTGGGGCATGAAGGTTTTTCTAGGAGTTGGACACATACCAAGTTTAGCACAGTTCTGGGCATCTTTGAAATTCCTATACAAACTTGTTCCTACATATTAACATGCAACTTTGAATGAGAATGTGCTTGCTTTCAGCAACGTGCGATATATTCTGAATGCCCGAATTGGGAACCTGTGTCAAAATTTTGTTAGAAATTATGTGATCCTTATTAGCTGGAAGTAAGGGAGATGGGGCATGGAGTTATTTCTAGGAGTTGGAGACATACAACGTTTAGCTCAGTTCTGGGCATCTTTGAAATTCCTATTCAAACTTGTTCCTACATAGTAACTTGCAACTTTGAATGAGAATGTGCTTGCTTACAGCAACGTGCTATATGTTCTGAATGCCCGAATTGGGAATCTGTGTCAAAACTTTGTTAGGAATTATGTGATCCTTACTAGATGGAAGCAAGGGAGATGGGGCCTGAAGTTGTTTCTAGGAGTTGGACACATACCAAGTTTAGCTCAGTTCTGGGCATCTTTGAAATACCTATACCAACTTGTTCCTACATATTAACTTGCAACTTTGAATGAGAATGTGCTTGCTTACAGCAACGTGCTATATGTTCTGAATGCCCGAATTGGGAATCTGTGTCAAAATTTGTTAGGAATTATGTGATCCTTACTAGCTGGAAGTAAGGGAGTTGGGGCATGAAGATATTTCTAGGAGTTGGACACATACCAAGTTTAGCACAGTTCTGGGCATCTTTGAATTACCTATACAAACTTGTTCCTACATAGCAACTTGCAACTTTGAATGAGAATATGCTTGCTTACAGCAACGTGCGATATGTTCTGAATGCCCGAATTGGGAATCTGTGTCAAAACTTTGTTAGGAATTATGTGATCCTTACTAGCTGGAAGTAAGGGAGATGGGGCATGAAGTTATTTCTAGGAGTTGGAGACATACCAAGTTTAGCTCAGTTCTGGGCATCTTTGAAAGTCCTATTCAAACTTGTTCCTACATAGTAACTTGCAACTTTGAATGAGAATGTGCTTGCTTACAGCACCGTGCTATATGTTCTGAATGCCCGAATTGGGAATCTGTGTCAAAACTTTGTTAGGAATTATGTGATCCTTACTAGCTGGAAGTAAGGGAGATGGGGCATGGAGTTATTTCTAGGAGTTGGACACATACCAAGTTTAGCTCAGTTCTGGGCATCTTTGAAATTCCTATTCAAACTTGTTCCTACATAGTAACATGCAACTTTGAATGAGAATGTGCTTGCTTACAGCAACGTGCTATATGTTCTGAATGACCGAATTGGGAATCTGTGTCAAAACTTTGTTAGGAATTATGTGATCCTTACTAGCTGGAAGTAAGTGATTTTGGGGCATGAAGTTATTTCTAGGACATTGACACATACCAAGTTTAGCTCACTTCTGGGCATCTTTGAAATACCTATACAAACTTGTTCCTACATAGTAACTTGCAACTTTGAATGAGAATGTGCTTGCTTACAGCAATGTGCGATATATTCTGAATGCCCGAATTCGGAATCTGTGTCAAAACTTTTTAGGAATGATGTGATCCTTACCGGCTGGAAGTAAGGGAGTTGGGGCATGAAGTTATTTCTAGGAGTTGGAGACATACAACGTTTAGCTCACTTCTGTGCATCTTTGAAATACCTATACAAACTTGTTCCTACATAGTAACTTGCAACTTTGAATGAGAATGTGCTTGCTTACAGCAACGTGCTATATGTTCTTAATGCCCGAATTGGGAATCTGTGTCAAAACTTTGTTAAGAATTATGTGATCCTTACTAGCTGGAAGTAAGGGAGTTTGGGGCATGAAGTTATTTCTAGGAGATGGACACATACCAAGTTTAGCTCACTTCTGGGCATCTTTGAAATACCTATACAAACTTGTTCCTACATAGTAACTTGCAACTTTGAATGAGAATGTGCTTGCTTACAGCAACGTGCGATATGTTCTGAATGCCCGAATTGGGAATCTGTGTCAAAACTTTTTAGGAATTATGTGATCCTTACCGGCTGGAAGTAAGGGAGTTGGGGCATGAAGTTATTTCTAGGAGTTGGAGACCTACAACTTTTAGCTCACTTCTGTGCATCTTTGAAATACCTATACAAACTTGTTCCTACATAGTAACTTGCAACTTTGAATGAGAATGTGCTTGCTTACAGCAACGTGCTACATGTTCTGAATGCTCGAATTGGGAACCTGTGTCAAAACTTTGTTAGAAATTATGTGATCCTTATTAGCTTCAAGTAAGGGAGATTGGGCATGAAGTTTTTTCTAGGAGTTGGAGACATACAACGTTTAGCTCAGTTCTGGGAATCCTTGAAATACCTGTACAAACTTGTTCATACATAGTAACTTGCAACTTTGAATGAGAATGTGCTTGCTTACAGCAACGTGCTATATGTTCTGAATGCCCGAATTGGGAATCTGTGTCCAAATTTGTTAGGAATTATGTGAATCTTACTAGCTGGAAGTAAGGGAGTTGGGGCATGAAGGTTTTTCTAGGAGTTGGACACATACCAAGTTTAGCTCAGTTCTGGGCATCTTTGAAATTCCTATACAAACTTCTTCCTACATATTAACTTGCAACTTTGAATGAGAATGTGCTTGCTTACAGCAACGTGCGATATATTCTGAATGCCCGAATTGGGAACCTGTGTCAAAATTTTGTTAGAAATTATGTGATCCTTATTAGCAGGAAGTAAGTGAGATGGGGCATGGAGTTATTTCTAGGAGTTGGAGACATACAACGTTTAGCTCAGTTCTGGGCATCTTTGAAATTCCTATTCAAACTTGTTCCTACATAGTAACTTGCAACTTTGAATGAGAATGTGCTTGCTTACAGCAACGTGCTATATGTTCTGAATGCCCGAATTGGGAATCTGTGTCAAAACTTTGTTAGGAATTATGTGATCCTTAGTAGCTGGAAGTAAGGGAGATGGGGCATGAAGTTATTTTTGGAGTTGGAGACATACAACGTTTAGCTCAGTTCTGGGCATCTTTGAAATACCTATACAAACTTGTTCCTACATAGTAACTTGCAACTTTGAATGAGAATGTGCTTGCTTTCATCAACGTGCTATATGTTCTGAATGCCCCAATTGGGAATCTGTGTCAAAACTTTGTTAGGAATTATGTGATCCTTACTAGATGGAAGCAAGGGAGATGGGGCATGAAGTTATTTCTAGGAGTTGGAGACATACAACGTTTAGCTCAGTTCTGGGCATCTTTGAAATACCTATACAAAGTTGTTTCTACATAGTAACTTGCAACTCTGAATGAGAATGTGCTTGCTTACAGTAACGTGCTATATGTTCTGAATGCCCGAATTGGGAATCTGTGTCAAAATTTTGTTAGGAATTATGTGATCCTTACTAGCTGGAAGTAAGGGAGATGGGGCATGAAGTTATTTCTAGGAGTTGGAGACATACAACGTTTAGCTCAGTTCTGGGCATCTTTGAAATACCTATACAAACTTGTTCCTACATAGTAACTTGCAACTTTGAATGAGAATGTGCTTGCTTGCAGCAACGTGCTATATGTTCTGAATGCCCGAATTGGGAATCTGTGTCAAAACTTTGTTATGAATTATGTGATCCTTAATAACTGGAAGTAATGGAGTTGGGGCATGAAGGTATTTCTAGGAGTTGGACACATACCAAGTTTAGCAGAGTTCTGGGCATCTTTGAAATACCTATACAAACTTGTTCCTACATAGTAACTTGCAACTTTGAATGAGAATGTGCTTGCTTACAGCAACGTGCTATATGCTCTGAATGCCCGAAAAGGGAATCTGTGTCAAAACTTTGTTAGGAATTATGTGATCCTTACTAGCTGGAAGTAAGGGAGATGGAGAATGAAGTTATTTCTAGGAGTTCGACACATACCAAGTTTAGCTCAGTTCTGGGCATCTTTGAAATACCTATACAAACTTGTTCCTACATAGTAACTTGCATCTTTGAATGAGAATGTGCTTGCTTGCAGCAACGTGCTATATGTTCTGAATGCCCGAATTGGGAATCTGTGTCAAAA
The DNA here is from genome assembly GCF_020826845.1 of Diceros bicornis minor. Classification (NCBI taxonomy): domain Eukaryota; kingdom Metazoa; phylum Chordata; class Mammalia; order Perissodactyla; family Rhinocerotidae; genus Diceros; species Diceros bicornis. The sequence goes on along the minus strand of NW_026691136.1, from coordinate 229,168 downwards.
CTTTGTTAGGAATTATGTGATCATTACTAGCTGGAAGTAAGTGAGATGGGGCATGAAGTTATTTCTAGGAGTTGGAGACATACAACGTTTAACTCAGTTCTGGGCATCTTTGAAATACCTATACAAACTTGTTCCTACATAGTAACTTGCAACTTTGAATGTGATCCTTACTAGCTGGAAGTAAGGGAGATGGGGCATGAAGTTATTTCTAGGAGTTGGACACATACCAAGTTTAGCTCAGTTCTGGGCATCTTTGAAATACCTATACAAACTTGTTCCTACATAGTAACTTGCAACTTTGAATGAGAATGTGCTTGCTTACAGCAACGTGCTATATGTTCTGAATGCCCGAATTGGGAATCTGTGTCAAAACTTTGTTAGGAATTATGTGATCCTTACTAGCTGGAAGTAAGGGAGATGCGGCATGAAGTTATTTCTTGGAGTTGGAGACATACCAAGTTTAGCTCAGTTCTGGGCATCTTTGAAATACCTATACAAACTTGTTCCTACATAGTAACTTGAAACTTTGAATGAGAATGTGCTTGCTTGCAGCAACGTGCTATATGTTCTGAATGCCCGAATTGGGAATCTGTGTCAAAACTTTGTTAGGAATTATGTGATCCTTACTAGCTTGGAAGTAAGGGAGATGGGGCATGAAGTTATTTCTAGGAGTTGGACACATACCAAGTTTAGCTCAGTTCTGGGCATCTTTGAAATACCTATACAAACTTGTTCCTACATAGTAACTTGCATCTTTGAATGAGAATGTGCTTGCTTACAGCAACGTGCTATATGTTCTGAATGCCCGAATTGGCAATCTGTGTCAAAACTTTGTTACGAATTATGTGATCCTTACTAGCGGGAAGTAAGGGAGATGGGGCATGAAGATATTTCTAGGAGTTGGACACATACCAAGTTTAGCTCAGTTCTGGGCATCTTTGAAATACCTATACAAACTTGTTCCTACATAGTAACTTGCATCTTTGAATGAGAATCTGCTTGCTTACAGCAACGTGCTATATGTTCTGAATGCCCGAATTGGGAATCTGTGTCAAAACTTTGTTAGGAATTGTGTGATCCTTACTAGCTGGAAGTAAGGGAGATGGGGCATGAAGTTATTTCTAGGAGTTGGACACATACCAAGTTTAGCTCAGTTCTGGGCATCTTTGAAATACCTATACAAACTTGTTCCTACATACTAACTTGCAACTTTGAATGAGAATGTGCTTGCTTACTGCAACGTGCTATATGTTCTGAATGCCCGAATTGGGAATCTGTGTCAAAACTTTGTTAGGAATTATGTGATCCTTACTAGCTGGAAGTAAGGGAGATGGGGCATGAAGTTATTTCTAGGAGTTGGACACATACCAAGTTTAGCTCAGTTCTGGGCATCTTTGAAATACCTATACAAACTTGTTCCTACATAGTAACTTGCAACTTTGAATGAGAATGTGCTTGCTTACAGCAACGTGCTATATGTTCTGAATGCCCGAATTGGCAATCTGTGTCAAAACTTTGTTAGGAATTATGTGATCCTTACTAGCTGGAAGTAAGTGAGATGGGGCATGAAATTATTTCTAGGAGTTGGACACATACCAAGTTTAGCTCAGTTCTGGGCATCTTTGAAATACCTATACAAACTTGTTCCTACATAGTAACTTGCAACTTTGAATATGAATGTGCTTGCTTACAGCAACGTGCTATATGTTCTGAATGCCCGAATTGGGAATCTGTGTCAGAACTTTGTTAGGAATTATGTGATCCTTACTAGCTGGAAGTAAGGGAGATGGAGCATGAAGTTATTTCTAGGAGTTGGACACATACCAAGTTTAGCTCAGTTCTGGGCATCTTTGAAATACCTATACAAACTTGTTCCTACATAGTAACTTGCAACTTTGAATGAGAATGTGCTTGCTTACAGCAACGTGCTATATGTTCTTAATGCCCGAATTGGGAATCTGTGTCAAAACTTTGTTAAGAATTATGTGATCCTTACTAGCTGGAAGTAAGGGAGTTTGGGGCATGAAGTTATTTCTAGGAGATGGACACATACCAAGTTTAGCTCACTTCTGGGCATCTTTGAAATACCTATACAAACTTGTTCCTACATAGTAACTTGCAACTTTGAATGAGAATGTGCTTGCTTACAGCAACGTGCGATATGTTCTGAATGCCCGAATTGGGAATCTGTGTCAAAACTTTTTAGGAATTATGTGATCCTTACCGGCTGGAAGTAAGGGAGTTGGGGCATGAAGTTATTTCTAGGAGTTGGAGACCTACAACTTTTAGCTCACTTCTGTGCATCTTTGAAATACCTATACAAACTTGTTCCTACATAGTAACTTGCAACTTTGAATGAGAATGTGCTTGCTTACAGCAACGTGCTACATGTTCTGAATGCTCGAATTGGGAACCTGTGTCAAAACTTTGTTAGAAATTATGTGATCCTTATTAGCTTCAAGTAAGGGAGATTGGGCATGAAGTTTTTTCTAGGAGTTGGAGACATACAACGTTTAGCTCAGTTCTGGGAATCCTTGAAATACCTGTACAAACTTGTTCATACATAGTAACTTGCAACTTTGAATGAGAATGTGCTTGCTTACAGCAACGTGCTATATGTTCTGAATGCCCGAATTGGGAATCTGTGTCCAAATTTGTTAGGAATTATGTGAATCTTACTAGCTGGAAGTAAGGGAGTTGGGGCATGAAGGTTTTTCTAGGAGTTGGACACATACCAAGTTTAGCTCAGTTCTGGGCATCTTTGAAATTCCTATACAAACTTCTTCCTACATATTAACTTGCAACTTTGAATGAGAATGTGCTTGCTTACAGCAACGTGCGATATATTCTGAATGCCCGAATTGGGAACCTGTGTCAAAATTTTGTTAGAAATTATGTGATCCTTATTAGCAGGAAGTAAGTGAGATGGGGCATGGAGTTATTTCTAGGAGTTGGAGACATACAACGTTTAGCTCAGTTCTGGGCATCTTTGAAATTCCTATTCAAACTTGTTCCTACATAGTAACTTGCAACTTTGAATGAGAATGTGCTTGCTTACAGCAACGTGCTATATGTTCTGAATGCCCGAATTGGGAATCTGTGTCAAAACTTTGTTAGGAATTATGTGATCCTTAGTAGCTGGAAGTAAGGGAGATGGGGCATGAAGTTATTTTTGGAGTTGGAGACATACAACGTTTAGCTCAGTTCTGGGCATCTTTGAAATACCTATACAAACTTGTTCCTACATAGTAACTTGCAACTTTGAATGAGAATGTGCTTGCTTTCATCAACGTGCTATATGTTCTGAATGCCCCAATTGGGAATCTGTGTCAAAACTTTGTTAGGAATTATGTGATCCTTACTAGATGGAAGCAAGGGAGATGGGGCATGAAGTTATTTCTAGGAGTTGGAGACATACAACGTTTAGCTCAGTTCTGGGCATCTTTGAAATACCTATACAAAGTTGTTTCTACATAGTAACTTGCAACTCTGAATGAGAATGTGCTTGCTTACAGTAACGTGCTATATGTTCTGAATGCCCGAATTGGGAATCTGTGTCAAAATTTTGTTAGGAATTATGTGATCCTTACTAGCTGGAAGTAAGGGAGATGGGGCATGAAGTTATTTCTAGGAGTTGGAGACATACAACGTTTAGCTCAGTTCTGGGCATCTTTGAAATACCTATACAAACTTGTTCCTACATAGTAACTTGCAACTTTGAATGAGAATGTGCTTGCTTGCAGCAACGTGCTATATGTTCTGAATGCCCGAATTGGGAATCTGTGTCAAAACTTTGTTATGAATTATGTGATCCTTAATAACTGGAAGTAATGGAGTTGGGGCATGAAGGTATTTCTAGGAGTTGGACACATACCAAGTTTAGCAGAGTTCTGGGCATCTTTGAAATACCTATACAAACTTGTTCCTACATAGTAACTTGCAACTTTGAATGAGAATGTGCTTGCTTACAGCAACGTGCTATATGCTCTGAATGCCCGAAAAGGGAATCTGTGTCAAAACTTTGTTAGGAATTATGTGATCCTTACTAGCTGGAAGTAAGGGAGATGGAGAATGAAGTTATTTCTAGGAGTTCGACACATACCAAGTTTAGCTCAGTTCTGGGCATCTTTGAAATACCTATACAAACTTGTTCCTACATATTAACTTGCAACTTTGAATGAGAATGTGCTTGCTTGCAGCAACGTGCTATATGTTCTGAATGCCCGAATTGGGAATCTGTGTCAAAACTTTGTTAGGAATTATGTGATCCTTACTAGCTGGAAGTAAGGGAGATGGAGCATGAAGTTATTTCTAGGAGTTCGACACATACCAAGTTTAGCTCAGTTCTGGGCATCTTTGAAATACCTATACAAACTTGTTCCTACATAGTAACTTGCATCTTTGAATGAGAATGTGCTTGCTTGCAGCAACGTGCTATATGTTCTGAATGCCCGAATTGGGAATCTGTGTCAAAACTTTGTTAGGAATTATGTGATCATTACTAGCTGGAAGTAAGTGAGATGGGGCATGAAGTTATTTCTAGGAGTTGGAGACATACAACGTTTAACTCAGTTCTGGGCATCTTTGAAATACCTATACAAACTTGTTCCTACATAGTAACTTGCAACTTTGAATGTGATCCTTACTAGCTGGAAGTAAGGGAGATGGGGCATGAAGTTATTTCTAGGAGTTGGACACATACCAAGTTTAGCTCAGTTCTGGGCATCTTTGAAATACCTATACAAACTTGTTCCTACATAGTAACTTGCAACTTTGAATGAGAATGTGCTTGCTTACAGCAACGTGCTATATGTTCTGAATGCCCGAATTGGGAATCTGTGTCAAAACTTTGTTAGGAATTATGTGATCCTTACTAGCTGGAAGTAAGGGAGATGCGGCATGAAGTTATTTCTTGGAGTTGGAGACATACCAAGTTTAGCTCAGTTCTGGGCATCTTTGAAATACCTATACAAACTTGTTCCTACATAGTAACTTGAAACTTTGAATGAGAATGTGCTTGCTTGCAGCAACGTGCTATATGTTCTGAATGCCCGAATTGGGAATCTGTGTCAAAACTTTGTTAGGAATTATGTGATCCTTACTAGCTTGGAAGTAAGGGAGATGGGGCATGAAGTTATTTCTAGGAGTTGGACACATACCAAGTTTAGCTCAGTTCTGGGCATCTTTGAAATACCTATACAAACTTGTTCCTACATAGTAACTTGCATCTTTGAATGAGAATGTGCTTGCTTACAGCAACGTGCTATATGTTCTGAATGCCGGAATTGGCAATCTGTGTCAAAACTTTGTTACGAATTATGTGATCCTTACTAGCGGGAAGTAAGGGAGATGGGGCATGAAGATATTTCTAGGAGTTGGACACATACCAAGTTTAGCTCAGTTCTGGGCATCTTTGAAATACCTATACAAACTTGTTCCTACATAGTAACTTGCATCTTTGAATGAGAATCTGCTTGCTTACAGCAACGTGCTATATGTTCTGAATGCCCGAATTGGGAATCTGTGTCAAAACTTTGTTAGGAATTGTGTGATCCTTACTAGCTGGAAGTAAGGGAGATGGGGCATGAAGTTATTTCTAGGAGTTGGACACATACCAAGTTTAGCTCAGTTCTGGGCATCTTTGAAATACCTATACAAACTTGTTCCTACATACTAACTTGCAACTTTGAATGAGAATGTGCTTGCTTACTGCAACGTGCTATATGTTCTGAATGCCCGAATTGGGAATCTGTGTCAAAACTTTGTTAGGAATTATGTGATCCTTACTAGCTGGAAGTAAGGGAGATGGGGCATGAAGTTATTTCTAGGAGTTGGACACATACCAAGTTTAGCTCAGTTCTGGGCATCTTTGAAATACCTATACAAACTTGTTCCTACATAGTAACTTGCAACTTTGAATGAGAATGTGCTTGCTTACAGCAACGTGCTATATGTTCTGAATGCCCGAATTGGCAATCTGTGTCAAAACTTTGTTAGGAATTATGTGATCCTTACTAGCTGGAAGTAAGTGAGATGGGGCATGAAATTATTTCTAGGAGTTGGACACATACCAAGTTTAGCTCAGTTCTGGGCATCTTTGAAATACCTATACAAACTTGTTCCTACATAGTAACTTGCAACTTTGAATATGAATGTGCTTGCTTACAGCAACGTGCTATATGTTCTGAATGCCCGAATTGGGAATCTGTGTCAGAACTTTGTTAGGAATTATGTGATCCTTACTAGCTGGAAATAAGGGAGATGGGGCATGAAGTTATTTCTAGGAGTTGGACACATACCAAGTTTAGCTCAGTTCTGGGCATCTTTGAAATACCTATACAAACTTGTTCCTACATAGTAACTTGCAACTTTGAATGAGAATGTGCTTGCTTACAGCAACGTGCTATATGTTCTGAATGCCCGAATTGGGAATCTGTGTCAGAACTTTGTTAGGAATTATGTGATCCTTACTAGCTGGAAGTAAGGGAGATGGAGCATGAAGTTATTTCTAGGAGTTGGACACATACCAAGTTTAGCTCAGTTCTGGGCATCTTTGAAATACCTATACAAACTTGTTCCTACATAGTAACTTGCAACTTTGAATGAGAATGTGCTTGCTTACAGCAACGTGCTATATGTTCTGAATGCCCGAATTGGGAATCTGTGTCAAATCTTTGTTAGGAATTATGTGATCCTTACTAGCTGGAAGTAAGGGAGATGGGGCATGAAGTTATTTCTAGGAGTTGGACACATACCAAGTTTAGCTCAGTTCTGGGCATCTTTGAAATACCTATACAAACTTGTTCCTACATAGTAACTTGCATCTTTGAATGAGAATCTGCTTGCTTACAGCAACGTGCTATATGTTCTGAAGGCCCGAATTGGGAATCTGTGTCAAAACTTTGTTAGGAATTATGTGATCCTTACTAGCTGGAAGTAAGGGAGATGGGACATGAAGTTATTTCTAGGAGTTGGACACATACCAAGTTTAGCTCAGTTCTGGGCATCTTTGAAATACCTATACAAACTTGTTCCTACATAGTAACTTGCAACTTTGAATGAAAATGTGCTTGCTTACAGCAACGTGCTATATGTTCTGAATGCCCGAATTGGGAATCTGTGTCAAAACTTTGTTAGGAATTATGTGATCCTTACTAGCTGGAAGTAAGGGAGATGGGGCATGAAGTTATTTCTAGGAGTTGGACACATACCAAGTTTAGCTCAGTTCTGGGCATCTTTGAAATACCTATACAAACTTGTTTCTACATAGTAACTTGCATCTTTGAATGAAAATGTGCTTTTTTACAGCAACGTGCTATATGTTCTGAATGCCCGAATTGGGAATCTGTGTCAAAACTTTGTTAGGAATTATGTGATCCTTAATAGCTGGAAGTAAGGGAGATGGGGCATGAAGTTATTTCTATGAGTTGGACACATACCAAGTTTAGCTCAGTCCTGGGCATCTTTGAAACACCTATACAAACTTGTTCCTACATAGTTTCTTGCATCTTTGAATGAGAATGTGCTTGCTTACAGTAACGTGCTATATGTTCTGAATGCCGGAATTGGGAATCTGTGTCAAACCTTTGTTAGGAATTATGTGATCCTTACTAGCTGGATGTAAGGGAGATGGGGCATGAAGTTATTTCGAGGAGTTGGACACATACCAAGTTTAGCTCAGTCCTGTGCATCTTTGAAATACCTATACAAACTTGTTCCTACATAGTAACTTGCATCTTTGAATGAGAATGTGCTTGCTTACAGCAACGTGCTATATGTTCTGAATGCCCGAATTGGCAATCTGTGTCAAAACTTTGTTAGGAATTATGTGATCCTTTCCAGCTGGAAGTAAGGGAGATGGGGCATGAAGTTATTTCTAGGAGTTGGACACATACCAAGTTTAGCTCAGTCCTGGGCATCTTTGAAATACCTATACAAACTTGTTCCTACATAGTAACTTGCATATTTGAATGAGAATGTGCTTGCTTACAGCAACGTGCTATATGTTCTGGATGCCCGAATTGGCAATCTGTGTCAAAACTTTGTTAGGAATTGTGTGATCCTTACTAGCTGGAAGTAAGGGAGATGGGGCATGAAGTTATTTCTAGGAGTTGGACACATACCAAGTTTAGCTCAGTTCTGGGCATCTTTGAAATACCTATACAAACTTGTTCCTACATAGTAACTTGCATCTTTGAATGAGAATGTGCTTGCTTACAGCAACGTGCTATATGTTCTGAATGCCCGAATTGGGAATCTGTGTCAAAACTTTGTTAGGAATTATGTGATCCTTACTAGCTGGAAGTAAGGGAGATGGGGCATGAAGTTATTTCTAGGAGTTGGACACATACCAAGTTTAGCTCAGTTCTGGGCATCTTTGAAATACCTATACAAACTTGTTCCTACATAGTAACTTGCAACTTTGAATGAAAATGTGCTTGCTTACAGCAACGTGCTATATGTTCTGAATGCCCGAATTGGGAATCTGTGTCAAAACATTGTTAGGAATTATGTGATCCTTACTAGCTGGAAGTAAGGGAGATGGGGCATGAAGTTATTTCTAGGAGTTGGACACATACCAAGTTTAGCTCAGTTCTGTGCATCTTCGAAATACCTATACAAACTTGTTCCTACATAGTAACTTGCATCTTTGAATGAAAATGTGCTTGCTTACAGCAACGTGCTATATGTTCTGAATGCCCGAATTGGCAATCTGTGTCAAAACTTTGTTAGGAATTATGTGATCCTTAATAGCTGGAAGTAAGGGAGATGGGGCATGAAGTTATTTCTAGGAGTTGGACACATACCAAGTTTAGCTCAGTTCTGGGCATCTTTGAAATACCTATACAAACTTGTTCCTACATAGTAACTTGCAACTTTGAATGAGAATGTGCTTGCTTACAGCAACGTGCTATATGTTCTGAATGCCCGAATTGGGAATCTGTGTCAAAACTTTGTTAGGAATTATGTGATCCTTACTAGCTGGAAGTAAGGGAGATGGGGCATGAAGTTATTTCTAGGAGTTGGACACATACCAAGTTTAGCTCAGTTCTGGGCATCTTTGAAATACCTATACAAACTTGTTCCTACATAGTAACTTGCAACTTTGAATGAAAATGTGCTTGCTTACAGCAACGTGCTATATGTTCTGAATGCCCGAATTCGGAATCTGTGTCAAAACATTGTTAGGAATTATGTGATCCTTACTAGCTGGAAGTAAGGGAGATGGGGCATGAAGTTATTTCTAGGAGTTGGACACATACCAAGTTTAGCTCAGTTCTGTGCATCTTTGAAATACCTATACAAACTTGTTCCTACATAGTAACTTGCATCTTTGAATGAAAATGTGCTTGCTTACAGCAACGTGCTATATGTTCTGAATGCCCGAATTGGCAATCTGTGTCAAAACTTTGTTAGGAATTATGTGATCCTTAATAGCTGGAAGTAAGGGAGATGGGGCATGAAGTTATTTCTAGGAGTTGGACACATACCAAGTTTAGCTGAGTTCTGGGCATCTTTGAAACACCTATACAAACTTGTTCCTACATAGTTTCTTGCATCTTTGAATGAGAATGTGCTTGCTCACAGCAACGTGCTATATGTTCTGAATGCCGGAATTGGGAATCTGTGTCAAACCTTTGTTATGAATTATGTGATCCTTACTAGCTGGATGTAAGGGAGATGGGGCATGAAGTTATTTCGAGGAGTTGGACACATACCAAGTTTAGCTCAGTCCTGTGCATCTTTGAAATACCTATACAAACTTGTTCCTACATAGTAACTTGCATCTTTGAATGAGAATGTGCTTGCTTACAGCAACGTGCTATATGTTCTGAATGCCCGAATTGGCAATCTGTGTCAAAACTTTGTTAGGAATTATGTGATCCTTTCTAGCTGGAAGTAAGGGAGATGGGGCATGAAGTTATTTCTAGGAGTTGGACACATACCAAGTTTAGCTCAGTCCTGGGCATCTTTGAAATACCTATACAAACTTGTTCCTACATAGTAACTTGCATATTTGAATGAGAATGTGCTTGCTTACAGCAACGGGCTATATGTTCTGAATGCCCGAATTGGCAATCTGTGTCAAAACTTTGTTAGGAATTGTGTGATCCTTACTAGCTGGAAGTAAGGGAGATGGGGCATGAAGTTATTTCTAGGAGTTGGACACATACCAAGTTTAGCTCAGTTCTGGGCATCTTTGAAATACCTATACAAACTTGTTCCTACATAGTAACTTGCATCTTTGAATGAGAATGTGCTTGCTTACAGCAACGTGCTATATGTTCTGAATGCCCGAATTGGGAATCTGTGTCAAAACTTTGTTAGGAATTATGTGATCCTTACTAGCTGGAAGTAAGGGAGATGGGGCATGAAGTTATTTCTAGGAGTTGGACACATACCAAGTTTAGCTCAGTTCTGGGCATCTTTGAAATACCTATACAAACTTGTTCCTACATAGTAACTTGCAACTTTGAATGAAAATGTGCTTGCTTACAGCAACGTGCTATATGTTCTGAATGCCCGAATTGGGAATCTGTGTCAAAACATTGTTGGGAATTATGTGATCCTTACTAGCTGGAAGTAAGGGAGATGGGGCATGAAGTTATTTCTAGGAGTTGGACACATACCAAGTTTAGCTCAGTTCTGTGCATCTTTGAAATACCTATACAAACTTGTTCCTACATAGTAACTTGCATCTTTGAATGAAAATGTGCTTGCTTACAGCAACGTGCTATATGTTCTGAATGCCCGAATTGGCAATCTGTGTCAAAACTTTGTTAGGAATTATGTGATCCTTACTAGCTGGAAGTAAGGGAGATGGGGCATGAAGTTATTTCTAGGAGTTGGACACATACCAAGTTTAGCTCAGTCCTGGGCATCTTTGAAACACCTATACAAACTTGTTCCTACATAGTTTCTTGCATCTTTGAATGAGAATGTGCTTGCTTACAGCAACGTGCTATATGTTCTGAATGCCGGAATTGGGAATCTGTGTCAAACCTTTGTTAGGAATTATGTGATCCTTACTAGCTGGATGTAAGGGTGATGGGGCATGAAGTTATTTCGAGGAGTTGGACACATAGCAAGTTTAGCTCAGTCCTGTGCATCTTTGAAATACCTATACAAACTTGTTCCTACATAGTAACTTGCATCTTTGAATGAGAATGTGCTTGCTTACAGCAACGTGCTATATGTTCTGAATGCCCGAATTGGCAATCTGTGTCAAAACTTTGTTAGGAATTATGTGATCCTTTCTAGCTGGAAGTAAGGGAGATGGGGCATGAAGTTATTTCTAGGAGTTGGACACAAACCAAGTTTAGCTCAGTTCTGGGCATCTTTGAAATACCTATACAAACTTGTTCCTACATAGTAACTTGCATCTTTGAATGAGAATCTGCTTGCTTACAGCAACGTGCTATATGTTCTGAAGGCCCGAATTGGGAATCTGTGTCAAAACTTTGTTAGGAATTATGTGATCCTTACTAGCTGGAAGTAAGGGAGATGGGACATGAAGTTATTTCTAGGAGTTGGACACATACCAAGTTTAGCTCAGTTCTGGGCATCTTTGAAATACCTATACAAACTTGTTCCTACATAGTAACTTGCAACTTTGAATGAAAATGTGCTTGCTTACAGCAACGTGCTATATGTTCTGAATGCCCGAATTGGGAATCTGTGTCAAAACTTTGTTAGGAATTATGTGATCCTTACTAGCTGGAAGTAAGGGAGATGGGGCATGAAGTTATTTCTAGGAGTTGGACACATACCAAGTTTAGCTCAGTTCTGGGCATCTTTGAAATACCTATACAAACTTGTTTCTACATAGTAACTTGCATCTTTGAATGAAAATGTGCTTGCTTACAGCAACGTGCTATATGTTCTGAATGCCCGAATTGGGAATCTGTGTCAAAACTTTGTTAGGAATTATGTGATCCTTAATAGCTGGAAGTAAGGGAGATGGGGCATGAAGTTATTTCTAGGAGTTGGACACATACCAAGTTTAGCTCAGTCCTGGGCATCTTTGAAACACCTATACAAACTTGTTCCTACATAGTTTCTTGCATCTTTGAATGAGAATGTGCTTGCTTACAGCAACGTGCTATATGTTCTGAATGCCCGAATTGGCAATCTGTGTCAAAACTTTGTTAGGAATTATGTGATCCTTTCCAGCTGGAAGTAAGGGAGATGGGGCATGAAGTTATTTCTAGGAGTTGGACACATACCAAGTTTAGCTCAGTCCTGGGCATCTTTGAAATACCTATACAAACTTGTTCCTACATAGTAACTTGCATATTTGAATGAGAATGTGCTTGCTTACAGCAACGTGCTATATGTTCTGGATGCCCGAATTGGCAATCTGTGTCAAAAGTTTGTTAGGAATTGTGTGATCCTTACTAGCTGGAAGTAAGGGAGATGGGGCATGAAGTTATTTCTAGGAGTTGGACACATACCAAGTTTAGCTCAGTTCTGGGCATCTTTGAAATACCTATACAAACTTGTTCCTACATAGTAACTTGCATCTTTGAATGAGAATGTGCTTGCTTACAGCAACGTGCTATATGTTCTGAATGCCCGAATTGGGAATCTGTGTCAAAACTTTGTTAGGAATTATGTGATCCTTACTAGCTGGAAGTAAGGGAGATGGGGCATGAAGTTATTTCTAGGAGTTGGACACATACCAAGTTTAGCTCAGTTCTGGGCATCTTTGAAATACCTATACAAACTTGTTCCTACATAGTAACTTGCAACTTTGAATGAAAATGTGCTTGCTTACAGCAACGTGCTATATGTTCTGAATGCCCGAATTGGGAATCTGTGTCAAAACATTGTTAGGAATTATGTGATCCTTACTAGCTGGAAGTAAGGGAGATGAGGCATGAAGTTATTTCTAGGAGTTGGACACATACCAAGTTTAGCTCAGTTCTGTGCATCTTTGAAATACCTATACAAACTTGTTCCTACATAGTAACTTGCATCTTTGAATGAAAATGTGCTTGCTTACAGCAACGTGCTATATGTTCTGAATGCCCGAATTGGGAATCTGTGTCAAAACTTTGTTAGGAATTATGTGATCCTTACTAGCTGGAAGTAAGGGAGATGGGGCATGAAGTTATTTCTAGGAGTTGGACACATACCAAGTTTAGCTCAGTTCTGGGCATCTTTGAAATACCTATACAAACTTGTTCCTACATAGTAACTTGCATCTTTGAATGAGAATGTGCTTGCTTACAGCAACGTGCTATATGTTCTGAATGCCCGAATTGGGAATCTGTGTCAAAACTTTGTTAGGAATTATGTGATCCTTACTAGCTGGAAGTAAGGGAGATGGGGCATGAAGTTATTTCTAGGAGTTGGACACATACCAAGTTTAGCTCAGTTCTGGGCATCTTTGAAATACCTATACAAACTTGTTCCTACATAGTAACTTGCAACTTTGAATGAAAATGTGCTTGCTTACAGCAACGTGCTATATGTTCTGAATGCCCGAATTGGGAATCTGTGTCAAAACATTGTTAGGAATTATGTGATCCTTACTAGCTGGAAGTAAGGGAGATGGGGCATGAAGTTATTTCTAGGAGTTGGACACATACCAAGTTTAGCTCAGTTCTGTGCATCTTTGAAATACCTATACAAACTTGTTCCTACATAGTAACTTGCATCTTTGAATGAAAATGTGCTTGCTTACAGCAACGTGCTATATGTTCTGAATGCCCGAATTGGCAATCTGTGTCAAAACTTTGTTAGGAATTATGTGATCCTTAATAGCTGGAAGTAAGGGAGATGGGGCATGAAGTTATTTCTAGGAGTTGGACACATACCAAGTTTAGCTGAGTTCTGGGCATCTTTGAAACACCTATACAAACTTGTTCCTACATAGTTTCTTGCATCTTTGAATGAGAATGTGCTTGCTCACAGCAACGTGCTATATGTTCTGAATGCCGGAATTGGGAATCTGTGTCAAACCTTTGTTAGGAATTATGTGATCCTTACTAGCTGGATGTAAGGGAGATGGGGCATGAAGTTATTTCGAGGAGTTGGACACATACCAAGTTTAGCTCAGTCCTGTGCATCTTTGAAATACCTATACAAACTTGTTCCTACATAGTAACTTGCATCTTTGAATGAGAATGTGCTTGCTTACAGCAACGTGCTATATGTTCTGAATGCCCGAATTGGCAATCTGTGTCAAAACTTTGTTAGGAATTATGTGATCCTTTCTAGCTGGAAGTAAGGGAGATGGGGCATGAAGTTATTTCTAGGAGTTGGACACATACCAAGTTTAGCTCAGTCCTGGGCATCTTTGAAATACCTATACAAACTTGTTCCTACATAGTAACTTGCATATTTGAATGAGAATGTGCTTGCTTACAGCAACGGGCTATATGTTCTGAATGCCCGAATTGGCAATCTGTGTCAAAACTTTGTTAGGAATTGTGTGATCCTTACTAGCTGGAAGTAAGGGAGATGGGGCATGAAGTTATTTCTAGGAGTTGGACACATACCAAGTTTAGCTCAGTTCTGGGCATCTTTGAAATACCTATACAAACTTGTTCCTACATAGTAACTTGCATCTTTGAATGAGAATGTGCTTGCTTACAGCAACGTGCTATATGTTCTGAATGCCCGAATTGGGAATCTGTGTCAAAACTTTGTTAGGAATTATGTGATCCTTACTAGCTGGAAGTAAGGGAGATGGGGCATGAAGTTATTTCTAGGAGTTGGACACATACCAAGTTTAGCTCAGTTCTGGGCATCTTTGAAATACCTATACAAACTTGTTCCTACATAGTAACTTGCAACTTTGAATGAAAATGTGCTTGCTTACAGCAACGTGCTATATGTTCTGAATGCCCGAATTGGGAATCTGTGTCAAAACATTGTTGGGAATTATGTGATCCTTACTAGCTGGAAGTAAGGGAGATGGGGCATGAAGTTATTTCTAGGAGTTGGACACATACCAAGTTTAGCTCAGTTCTGTGCATCTTTGAAATACCTATACAAACTTGTTCCTACATAGTAACTTGCATCTTTGAATGAAAATGTGCTTGCTTACAGCAACGTGCTATATGTTCTGAATGCCCGAATTGGCAATCTGTGTCAAAACTTTGTTAGGAATTATGTGATCCTTACTAGCTGGAAGTAAGGGAGATGGGGCATGAAGTTATTTCTAGGAGTTGGACACATACCAAGTTTAGCTCAGTCCTGGGCATCTTTGAAACACCTATACAAACTTGTTCCTACATAGTTTCTTGCATCTTTGAATGAGAATGTGCTTGCTTACAGCAACGTGCTATATGTTCTGAATGCCGGAATTGGGAATCTGTGTCAAACCTTTGTTAGGAATTATGTGATCCTTACTAGCTGGATGTAAGGGTGATGGGGCATGAAGTTATTTCGAGGAGTTGGACACATAGCAAGTTTAGCTCAGTCCTGTGCATCTTTGAAATACCTATACAAACTTGTTCCTACATAGTAACTTGCATCTTTGAATGAGAATGTGCTTGCTTACAGCAACGTGCTATATGTTCTGAATGCCCGAATTGGCAATCTGTGTCAAAACTTTGTTAGGAATTATGTGATCCTTTCTAGCTGGAAGTAAGGGAGATGGGGCATGAAGTTATTTCTAGGAGTTGGACACAAACCAAGTTTAGCTCAGTTCTGGGCATCTTTGAAATACCTATACAAACTTGTTCCTACATAGTAACTTGCATCTTTGAATGAGAATCTGCTTGCTTACAGCAACGTGCTATATGTTCTGAATACCCGAATTGGGAATCTGTGTCAAAACTTTGTTAGGAATTATGTGATCCTTACTAGCTGGAAGTAAGGGAGATGGGACATGAAGTTATTTCTAGGAGTTGGACACATACCAAGTTTAGCTCAGTTCTGGGCATCTTTGAAATACCTATACAAACTTGTTCCTACATAGTAACTTGCAACTTTGAATGAAAATGTGCTTGCTTACAGCAACGTGCTATATGTTCTGAATGCCCGAATTGGGAATCTGTGTCAAAACTTTGTTAGGAATTATGTGATCCTTACTAGCTGGAAGTAAGGGAGATGGGGCATGAAGTTATTTCGAGGAGTTGGACACATACCAAGTTTTGCTCAGTCCTGTGCATCTTTGAAATACCTATACAAACTTGTTCCTACATAGTAACTTGCATCTTTGAATGAGAATGTGCTTGCTTACAGCAACGTGCTATATGTTCTGAATGCCCAAATTGGCAATCTGTGTCAAAATTTTGTTAGGAATTATGTGATCCTTTCTAGCTGGAAGTAAGGGAGATGGGGCATGAAGTTATTTCTAGGAGTTGGACACATACCAAGTTTAGCTCAGTCCTGGGCATCTTTGAAATACCTATACAAACTTGTTCCTACATAGTAACTTGCATCTTTGAATGAGAATGTGCTTGCTTACAGCAACGTGCTATATGTTCTGAATGCCCGAATTGGCAATCTGTGTCAAAACTTTGTTAGGAATTGTGTGATCCTTACTAGCTGGAAGTAAGGGAGATGGGGCATGAAGTTATTTCTAGGAGTTGGACACATACCAAGTTTAGCTCAGTTCTGGGCATCTTTGAAATACCTATACAAACTTGTTCCTACATAGTAACTTGCAACTTTGAATGAGAATGTGCTTGCTTACAGCACCGTGCTATATGTTCTGAATGCCCGAATTGGGAATCTGTGTCAAAACTTTGTTAGGAATTATGTGATCCTTACTAGCTGGAAGTAAGGGAGATGGGGCATGAAGATATTTCTAGGAGTTGGACACATACCAACTTTAGCTCAGTTCTGGGCATCTTTGAAATACCTATACAAACTTGTTCCTACATAGTAACTTGCAACTTTGAATGAAAATGTGCTTGCTTACAGCACCGTGCTATATGTTCTGAATGCCCGAATTGGGAATCTGTGTCAAAACTTTGTTAGGAATTATGTGATCCTTACTAGCTGGAAGTAAGGGAGATGGGGCATGAAGTTATTTCTAGGAGTTGGACACATACCAAGTTTAGCTCAGTCCTGGGCATCTTTGAAACACCTATACAAACTTGTTCCTACATAGTTTCTTGCATCTTTGAATGAGAATGTGCTTGCTTACAGCAACGTGCTATATGTTCTGAATGCCGGAATTGGGAATCTGTGTCAAACCTTTGTTAGGAATTATGTGATCCTTACTAGCTGGATGTAAGGGTGATGGGGCATGAAGTTATTTCGAGGAGTTGGACACATAGCAAGTTTAGCTCAGTCCTGTGCATCTTTGAAATACCTATACAAACTTGTTCCTACATAGTAACTTGCAACTTTGAATGAGAATCTGCTTGCTTACAGCAAGGTGCTATATGTTCTGAATGCCCGAATTGGGAATCTGTGTCAAAACTTTGTTAGGAATTATGTGATCCTTACTAGATGGAAGTAAGGGAGTTGGGGCATGAAGGTATTTCTAGGAGTTGGACACACACCAATTTTAGCTCAGTTCTGGTCATCTTTGAAATACCTATACAAACTTGTTCCTACATAGTAACTTGCAACTTTGAATGAGAATGTGCTTGCTTACAGCAACGTGCTATATGTTCTGAATGCCCGAATTGGGAATCTGTGTCAAAACTTTGTTAGGAATTATGTGATCCGTACTAGCTGGAAGTAAGGGAGATGGGGCATGAAGTTATTTCTAGGAGTTGGACACATACCAAGTTTAGCTCAGTTCTGGGCATCTTTGAAATACCTATACAAACTTGTTCCTACATAGTAACTTGCAACTTTGAATGAGAACCTGCTTGCTTACAGCAACGTGCTATATGTTCTGAATGCCCGAATTGGGAATCTGTGTCAAATCTTTGTTAGGAATTATGTGATCCTTACTAGCTGGAAGTAAGGGAGATGGGGCATGAAGTTATTTCTAGGAGTTGGAGACATACCAAGTTTAGCTCAGTTCTGGGCATCTTTGAAATACCTATACAAACTTGTTCCTACATAGTAACTTGCAACTTTGAATGAGAATGTGCTTGCTTACAGCAACGTGCTATATGTTCTGAATGCCCGAATTGGGAATCTGTGTCAAAACTTTGTTAGGAATTATGTGATCCTTACTAGATGGAAGTAAGGTAGTTGGGGCATGAAGGTATTTCTAGGAGTTGGACATATACCAAGTTTAGCTCAGTTCTGGGCATCTTTGAAATACCTATACAAACTTGTTCCTACATAGTAACTTGCAACTTTGAATGAAAATGTGCTTGCTTACAGCAACGTGCTATATGTTCTGAATGCCCGAATTGGGAATCTGTGTCAAAACTTTGTTAGGAATTATGTGATCCTTACTAGCTGGAAGTAAGGGAGATGGGGCATGAAGTTATTTCTTGGAGTTGGACACATACCAAGTTTAGCTCAGTTCTGGGCATCTTTGAAATACCTATACAAACTTGTTCCTACATAGTAACTTGCAACTTTGAATGAGAATGTGCTTGCTTACAGCAACGTGCTATATGTTCTGAATGCCCGAATTGGGAATCTGTGTCAAAACTTTGTTAGGAATTATGTGATCCTTACTAGCTGGAAGTAAGGGAGATGGGGCATGAAGTTATTTCTAGGAGTTGGAGACATACCAACTTTAGCTCAGTTCTGGGCATCTTTGAAACACCTATACAAACTTGTTCCTACATAGTAACTTGCATCTTTGAATGAGAATCTGCTTGCTTACAGCAACGTGCTATATGTTCTGAATGCCCGAATTGGGAATCTGTGTCAAAACTTTGTTAGGAATTATGTGATCCTTACTAGATGGAAGTAAGGTAGTTGGGGCATGAAGGTATTTCTAGGAGTTGGACACATACCAAGTTTAGCTCAGTTCTGGGCATCTTTGAAATACCTATACAAACTTGTTCCTACATAGTAACTTGCAACTTTGAATGAGAATGTGCTTGCTTACAGCAACGTGCTATATGTTCTGAATGCCCGAATTGGGAATCTGTGTCAAAACTTTGTTAGGAATTATGTGATCCTTACTAGCTGGAATTAAGGGAGATGGGGCATGAAGTTATTTCTATGAGTTGGAGACATACCAAGTTTAGCTCAGTTCTGGGCAACTTTGAAATACCTATACAAACTTGTTCCTACATAGTAACTTGCATCTTTGAATGAGAATGTGCTTGCTTACAGCAACGTGCTATATGTTCTGTATGCCCGAATAGGGAATCTGTGTCAAAACTTTGTTAGGAATTATGTGATCCTTACTAGCTGGAAGTAAGGGAGATGGGGCATGAAGTTATTTCTAGGAGTTGGACACATACCAAGTTTAGCTCAGTTCTGGGCATCTTTGAAATACCTATACAAACTTGTTCCTACATAGTAACTTGCAACTTTGAATGAGAATGTGCTTGCTTACAGCAACGTGCTATATGTACTGAATGCCCCAATTGGGAATCTGTGTCAAAACTTTGTTAGGAATTATGTGATCCTTACTAGCTGGAAGTAAGGGAGATGGGGCATGAAGTTATTTCTAGGAGTTGGACACATACCAAGTTTAGCTCAGTTCTGGGCATCTTTGAAATACCTATACAAACTTGTTCCTACATACTATCTTGCAACTTTGAATGAGAATGTGCTTGCTTACAGCAACGTGCTATATGTTCTGAATGCCCGAATTGGGAATCTGTGTCAAAACTTTGTTAGGAATTATGTGATCCTTACTAGCTGGAAGTAAGGGAGATGGGGCATGAAGTTATTTCTAGGAGTTGGACACATACCAAGTTTAGCTCAGTTCTGGGCATCTTTGAAATACCTATACAAACTTGTTCCTACATAGTAGCTTGCAACTTTGAATGAGAATGTGCTTGCTTACAGCAACGTGCTATATGTTCTGAATGCCCGAATTGGGAATCTGTGTCAAAACTTTGTTAGGAATTATGTGATCCTTACTAGCTGGAAGTAAGGGAGATGGGGCATGAAGTTATTTCTAGGAGTTGGACACATACCAAGTTTAGCTCAGTTCTGGGCATCTTTGAAATACCTATACAAACTTGTTCCTACATAGTAACTTGCAACTTTGAATGAGAATGTGCTTGCTTACAGCAACGTGCTATATGTTCTGAATGCCCGAATTGGGAATCTGTGTCAAAACTTTGTTAGGAATTATGTGATCCTTACTAGCTGGAAGTAAGGGAGATGGGGCATGAAGTTATTTCTTGGAGTTGGAGACATACCAAGTTTAGCTCAGTTCTGGGCATCTTTGAAATACCTATACAAACTTGTTCCTACATAGTAACTTGCAACTTTGAATGAGAATGTGCTTGCTTACAGCAACGTGCTATATGTTCTGAATGCCCAAATTGGGAATCCGTGTCAAAACTTTGTTAGGAATTATGTGATCCTTACTAGCTGGAAGTAAGGGAGATGGGGCATGAAGTTATTTCTAGGAGTTGGACACATACCAAGTTTAGCTCAGTTCTGGGCATCTTTAAAATACCTATACAAACTTGTTCCTACATAGTAACTTGCAACTTTGAATGAGAATGTGCTTGCTTACAGCAACATGCTATATGTTCTGAATGCCCGAATTGGGAATCTGTGTCAAAACTTTGTTAGGAATTATGTGATCCTTACTAGCTGGAAGTAAGGGAGATGGGGCATGAAGTTATTTCTTGGAGTTGGAGACATACCAAGTTTAGCTCAGTTCTGGGCATGTTTGAAATACCTATACAAACTTGTTCCTACATAGTAACTTGCAACTTTGAATGAGAATGTGCTTGCTTGCAGCAACGTGCTATATGTTCTGAATGCCCGATTTGGGAATCTGTGTCAAAACTTTGCTGGAATTATGTGATCCTTACTAGCTGGAAGTAAGGGAGATGGGGCATGAAGTTATTTCTAGGAGTTGGACACATACCAAGTTTAGCTCAGTTCTGGGCATCTTTGAAATACCTATACAAACTTGTTCCTACATAGTAACTTGCAACTTTGAATGAAAATGTGCTTGCTTACAGCAACGTGCTATATGTTCTGAATGCCCGAATTGGGAATCTGTGTCAAAGCTTTGTTAGGAATTATGTGATCCTTACTCGCTGGAAGTAAGGGAGATGGGGGATGAAGTTATTTCTAGGAGTTGGACACATACCAAGTTTAGCTCAGTTCTGGGCATCTTTGAAATACCTATACAAACTTGTTCCTACATAGTAACTTGCAACTTTGAATGAGAATGTGCTTGCTTACAGCAACGTGCTATATGTTCTGAATGCCCGAATTGGGAATCTGTGTCAAAACTTTGTTAGGAATTATGTGATCCTTACTAGCTGGAAGTAAGGGAGATGGGGCATGAAGTTATTTCTAGGAGTTGGACACATACCAAGTTTAGCTCAGTTCTGGGCATCTTTGAAATACCTATACAAACTTGTTCCTACATAGTAACTTGCAACTTTGAATGAGAATGTGCTTGCTTACAGCAACGTGCTATATGTTCTGAATGCCCGAATTGGGAATTTGTGTCAGAACTTTGTTAGGAATTATGTGATCCTTAATACCTGGAAGTAAGGGAGATGGGGCATGAAGTTATTTCTTGGAGTTGGAGACATACCAAGTTTAGCTCTGTTCTGGGCATCTTTGAAATACCTCTACAAACTTGTTCCTACATAGTAACTTGCAACTTTGAATGAGAATGTGCTTGCTTGCAGCAACGTGCTATATGTTCTGAATGCCCGAATTGGGAATCTGTGTCAAAACTTTGTTAGGAATTATGTGATCCTTACTAGCTGGAAGTAAGGGAGATGGGGCATGAAGTTATTTCTAGGAGTTGGACACATACCAAGTTTAGCTCAGTTCTGGGCATCTTTGAAATACCTATACAAACTTGTTCCTACATAGTAACTTGCATCTTTGAATGAGAATCTGCTTGCTTACAGCAACGTGCTATATGTTCTGAATGCCCGAATTGGGAATCTGTGTCAAAACTTTGTTAGGAATTATGTGATCCTTACTAGCGGGAAGTAAGGGAGATGGGGCATGAAGTTATTTCTAGGAGTTGGACACATACCAAGTTTAGCTCAGTTCTGGGCATCCTTGAAATACCTATACAAACTTGTTCCTACATAGTAACTTGCATCTTTGAATGAGAATCTGCTTGCTTACAGCAACGTGCTATATGTTCTGAATGCCCGAATTGGGAATCTGTGTCAAAACTTTGTTAGGAATTGTGTGATCCTTACTAGCTGGAAGTAAGGGAGATGGGTCATGAAGTTGTTTCTAGGAGTTGGACACATACCAAGTTTAGCTCAGTTCTGGGCATCTTTGAAATACCTATACAAACTTGTTCCTACATAGTAACTTGCAACTTTGAATGAGAATGTGCTTGCTTACAGCAACGTGCTATATGTTCTGAATGCCCGAATTGGGAATCTGTGTCAAAACTTTGTTAGGAATTATGTGATCCTTACTAGCTGGAAGTAAGGGAGATGGGGCATGAAGTTATTTCTAGGAGTTGGAGACACACCAAGTTTAGCTCAGTTCTGGGCATCTTTGAAATACCTATACAAACTTGTTCCTACATACTATCTTGCAACTTTGAATGAGAATGTGCTTGCTTACAGCAACGTGCTATATGTTCTGAATGCCCGAATTGGGAATCTGTGTCAAAACTTTGTTAGGAATTATGTGATCCTTACTAGCGGGAAGTAAGGGAGATGGGGCATGAAATTATTTCTAGGAGTTGGACACATACCAAGTTTAGCTCAGTTCTGGGCATCTTTGAAATACCTATACAAACTTGTTCCTACATAGTAACTTGCAACTTTGAATGAGAATGAGCTTGCTTACAGCAACGTGCTATATGTTCTGAATGCCCGAATTGGGAATCTGTGTCAAAACTTTGTTAGGAATTATGTGATCCTTACTAGCTGGAAGTAAGGGAGATGGGGCATGAAGTTATTTCTAGGAGTTGGACACATACCAAGTTTAGCTGAGTTCTGGGCATCTTTGAAATACCTATACAAACTTGTTCCTACATAGTAACTTGCAACTTTGAATGAGAATGTGCTTGCTTACAGCAACGTGCTATATGTTCTGAATGCCCGAATTGGCAATCTGTGTCAAAACTTTGTTAGGAATTATGTGATCCTTACTAGCTGGAAGTAAGGGAGATGGGGCATGAAGTTATTTCTAGGAGTTGGACACATACCAAGTTTAGCTCAGTTCTGGGCATCTTTGAAATACCTATACAAACTTGTTCCTACATAGTAACTTGCAACTTTGAATGAGAATGTGCTTGCTTACAGCAACGTGCTATATGTTCTGAATGCCCGAATTGGGAATCCGTGTCAAATCTTTGTTAGGAATTATGTGATCCTTACTAGCTGGAAGTAAGGGAGATGGGGCATGAAGTTATTTCTAGGAGTTGGACACATACCAAGTTTAGCTCAGTTCTGGGCATCTTTGAAATACCTATACAAACTTGTTCCAACATAGTAACTTGCAACTTTGAATGAAAATCTGCTTGCTTACAGCAACGTGCTATATGTTCTGAATGCCCGAATTGGGAATCCGTGTCAAAACTTTGTTAGGAATTATGTGATCCTTACTAGCTGGAAGTAAGGGAGATGGGGCATGAAGTTATTTCTTGGAGTTGGAGACATACCAAGTTTAGCTCAGTTCTGGGCATGTTTGAAATACCTATACAAACTTGTTCCTACATAGTAACTTGCAACTTTGAATGAGAATGTGCTTGCTTGCAGCAACGTGCTATATGTTCTGAATGCCCGATTTGGGAATCTGTGTCAAAACTTTGTTAGGAATTATGTGATCCTTACTAGCTGGAAGTAAGGGAGATGGGGCATGAAGTTATTTCTAGGATTTGGACACATACCAAGTTTAGCTCAGTTCTGGGCATCTTTGAAATACCTATACAAACTTGTTCCTACATAGTAACTTGCAACCTGAATGAAAATGTGCTTGCTTACAGCAACGTGCTATATGTTCTGAATGCCCGAATTGGGAATCTGTGTCAAAACTTTGTTAGGAATTATGTGATCCTTACTCGCTGGAAGTAAGGGAGATGGGGGATGAAGTTATTTCTAGGAGTTGGACACATACCAAGTTTAGCTCAGTTCTGGGCATGTTTGAAATACCTATACAAACTTGTTCCTACATAGTAACTTGCAACTTTGAATGAGAATGTGCTTGCTTGCAGCAACGTGCTATATGTTCTGAATGCCCGATTTGGGAATCTGTGTCAAAACTTTGTTAGGAATTATGTGATCCTTACTAGCTGGAAGTAAGGGAGATGGGGCATGAAGTTATTTCTAGGAGTTGGACACATACCAAGTTTAGCTCAGTTCTGGGCATCTTTGAAATACCTATACAAACTTGTTCCTACATAGTAACTTGCAACTTTGAATGAAAATGTGCTTGCTTACAGCAACGTGCTATATGTTCTGAATGCCCGAATTGGGAATCTGTGTCAAAACTTTGTTAGGAATTATGTGATCCTTACTAGCTGGAAGTAAGGGAGATGGGGCATGAAGTTATTTCTAGGAGTTGGACACATACCCAGTTTAGCTCAGTTCTGGGCATCTTTGAAATACCTATACAAACTTGTTCCTACATAGTAACTTGCAACTTTGAATGAGAATGTGCTTGCTTACAGCAACGTGCTATATGTTCTGAATGCCCGAATTGGGAATCTGTGTCAAAACTTTGTTAGGAATTATGTGATCCTTACTAGCTGGAAGTAAGGGAGATGGGGCATGAAGTTATTTCTAGGAGTTGGACACATACCAAGTTTAGCTCAGTTCTGGGCATCTTTGAAATACCTATACAAACTAGTTCCTACATAGTAACTTGCAACTTTGAATGAGAATGTGCTTGCTTACAGCAACGTGCTATATGTTCTGAATGCCCGAATTGGGAATCTGTGTCAGAACTTTGTTAGGAATTATGTGATCCTTAATAGCTGGAAGTAAGGGAGATGGGGCATGAAGTTATTTCTTGGAGTTGGAGACATACCAAGTTTAGCTCTGTTCTGGGCATCTTTGAAATACCTATACAAACTTGTTCCTACATAGTAACTTGCAACTTTGAATGAGAATGTGCTTGCTTGCAGCAACGTGCTATATGTTCTGAATGCCCGAATTGGGAATCTGTGTCAAAACTTTGTTAGGAATTATGTGATCCTTACTAGCTTGAAGTAAGCGAGATGGGGCATGAAGTTATTTCTAGGATTTGGACACATACCAAGTTTAGCTCAGTTCTGGGCATCTTTGAAATACCTATACAAACTTGTTCCTACATAGTAACTTGCATCTTTGAATGAGAATGTGCTTGCTTACCGCAACGTGCTATATGTTCTGAATGCCCGAATTGGCAATCTGTGTCAAAACTTTGTTAGGAATTATGTGATCCTTACTAGCGGGAAGTAAGGGAGATGGGGCATGAAATTATTTCTAGGAGTTTGACACATACCAAGTTTAGCTCAGTTCTGGGCATCTTTGAAATACCTATACAAACTTGTTCCTACATAGTAACTTGCAACTTTGAATGAGAATGTGCTTGCTTACAGCAACGTGCTATATGTTCTGAATGCCCGAATTGGGAATCTGTGTCAAAACTTTGTTAGGAATTATGTGATCCTTACTCGCTGGAAGTAAGGGAGATGGGGGATGAAGTTATTTCTAGGAGTTGGACACATACCAAGTTTAGCTCAGTTCTGGGCATGTTTGAAATACCTATACAAACTTGTTCCTACATAGTAACTTGCAACTTTGAATGAGAATGTGCTTGCTTGCAGCAACGTGCTATATGTTCTGAATGCCCGATTTGGGAATCTGTGTCAAAACTTTGTTAGGAATTATGTGATCCTTACTAGCTGGAAGTAAGGGAGATGGGGCATGAAGTTATTTCTAGGAGTTGGACACATACCAAGTTTAGCTCAGTTCTGGGCATCTTTGAAATACCTATACAAACTTGTTCCTACATAGTAACTTGCAACTTTGAATGAAAATGTGCTTGCTTACAGCAACGTGCTATATATTCTGAATGCCCGAATTGGGAATCTGTGTCAAAACTTTGTTAGGAATTATGTGATCCTTACTCGCTGGAAGTAAGGGAGATGGGGGATGAAGTTATTTCTAGGAGTTGGACACATACCAAGTTTAGCTCAGTTCTGGGCATCTTTGAAATACCTATACAAACTTGTTCCTACATACTATCTTGCAACTTTGAATGAGAATGTGCTTGCTTACAGCAACGTGCTATATGTTCTGAATGCCCGAATTGGGAATCTGTGTCAAAACTTTGTTAGGAATTATGTGATTCTTACTAGCTGGAAGTAAGGGAGATGGGGCATGAAATTATTTCTTGGAGTTGGACACATACCAAGTTTATCTCAGTTCTGGGCATCTTTGAAATACCTATACAAACTTGTTCCTACATAGTAACTTGCAACTTTGAATGAGAATGTGCTTGCTTACAGCAACGTGCTATATGTTCTGAATGCCCGAATTGGGAATCTGTGTCAAAACTTTGTTAGGAATTATGTGATCCTTACTAGCTGGAAGTAAGGGAGATGGGGCATGAAGTTATTTCTAGGAGTTGGACACATACCAAGTTTAGCTCAGTTCTGGGCTTCTTTGAAATACCTATACAAACTTGTTCCTACATAGTAACTTGCAACTTTGAATGAGAATGTGCTTGCTTACAGCAACGTGCTATATGTTCTGAATGCCCGAATTGGGAATCCGTGTCAAAACTTTGTTAGGAATTATGTGATCCTTACTAGCTGGAAGTAAGGGAGATGGGGCATGAAGTTATTTCTAGGAGTTGGACACATACCAAGTTTAGCTCAGTTCTGGGCATCTTTAAAATACCTATACAAACTTGTTCCTACATAGTAACTTGCAACTTTGAATGAAAATGTGCTTGCTTACAGCAACGTGCTATATGTTCTGAATGCCCGAATTGGGAATCTGTGTCAAAACTTTGTTAGGAATTATGTGATCCTTACTAGCTGGAAGTAAGGGAGATGGGGCATGAAGTTATTTCTTGGAGTTGGAGACATACCAAGTTTAGCTCAGTTCTGGGCATGTTTGAAATACCTATACAAACTTGTTCCTACATAGTAGTTTGCAACTTTGAATGAGAATGTGCTTGCTTGCAGCAACGTGCTATATGTTCTGAATGCCCGATTTGGGAATCTGTGTCAAAACTTTGTTAGGAATTATGTGATCCTTACTAGCTGGAAGTAAGGGAGATGGGGCATGAAGTTATTTCTAGGAGTTGGACACATACCAAGTTTAGCTCAGTTCTGGGCATCTTTGAAATACCTATACAAACTTGTTCCTACATAGTAACTTGCAACTTTGAATGAAAATGTGCTTGCTTACAGCAACGTGCTATATGTTCTGAATGCCCGAATTGGGAATCTGTGTCAAAACTTTGTTAGGATTTATGTGATCCTTACTCGCTGGAAGTAAGGGAGATGGGGGATGAAGTTATTTCTAGGAGTTGGACACATACCAAGTTTAGCTCAGTTCTGGGCATGTTTGAAATACCTATACAAACTAGTTCCTACATAGTAACTTGCAACTTTGAATGAGAATGTGCTTGCTTGCAGCAACGTGCTATATGTTCTGAATGCCCGATTTGGGAATCTGTGTCAAATCTTTGTTAGGAATTATGTGATCCTTACTAGCTGGAAGTAAGGGAGATGGGGCATGAAGTTATTTCTAGGAGTTGGACACATACCAAGTTTAGCTCAGTTCTGGGCATCTTTGAAATACCTATACAAACTTGTTCCTACATAGTAACTTGCAACTTTGAATGAAAATGTGCTTGCTTACAGCAACGTGCTATATATTCTGAATGCCCGAATTGGGAATCTGTGTCAAAACTTTGTTAGGAATTATGTGATCCTTACTCGCTGGAAGTAAGGGAGATGGGGGATGAAGTTATTTCTAGGAGTTGGACACATACCCAGTTTAGCTCAGTTCTGGGCATCTTTGAAATACCTATACAAACTTGTTCCTACATACTATCTTGCAACTTTGAATGAGAATGTGCTTGCTTACAGCAACGTGCTATATGTTCTGAATGCCCGAATTGGGAATCTGTGTCAAAACTTTGTTAGGAATTATGTGATTCTTACTAGCTGGAAGTAAGGGAGATGGGGCATGAAATTATTTCTTGGAGTTGGACACATACCAATTTTATCTCAGTTCTGGGCATCTTTGAAATACCTATACAAACTTGTTCCTACATAGTAACTTGCAACTTTGAATGAGAATGTGCTTGCTTACAGCAACGTGCTATATGTTCTGAATGCCCGAATTGGGAATCTGTGTCAAAACATTGTTAGGAATTATGTGATCCTTACTAGCTGGAAGTAAGGGAGATGGGGCATGAAGTTATTTCTTGGAGTTGGAGACATACCAAGTTTAGCTCAGTTCTGGGCATGTTTGAAATACCTATACAAACTTGTTCCTACATAGTAACTTGCAACTTTGAATGAGAATGTGCTTGCTTGCAGCAACGTGCTATATGTTCTGAATGCCCGATTTGGGAATCTGTGTCAAAACTTTGTTAGGAATTATGTGATCTTTACTAGCTGGAAGTAAGGGAGATGGGGCATGAAGTTATTTCTAGGAGTTGGACACATACCAAGTTTAGCTCAGTTCTGGGCATCTTTGAAATACCTATACAAACTTGTTCCTACATAGTAACTTGCAACTTTGAATGAAAATGTGCTTGCTTACAGCAACGTGCTATATGTTCTGAATGCCCGAATTGGGAATCTGTGTCAAAACTTTGTTAGGAATTATGTGATCCTTACTCGCTGGAAGTAAGGGAGATGGGGGATGAGGTTATTTCTAGGAGTTGGAAACATACCAAGTTTAGCTCAGTTCTGGGCATCTTTGAAATACCTATACAAACTTGTTCCTACATAGTAACTTGCAACTTTCAATGAGAATGTGCTTGCTTACAGCAACGTGCTATATGTTCTGAATGCCCGAATTGGGAATCTGTGTCAAAACTTTGTTAGGAATTATGTGATGCTTACTAGCTGGAAGTAAGGGAGATGGGGCATGAAGTTATTTCTTGGAGTTGGACACATACCAAGTTTAGCTCAGTTCTGGGCATCTTTGAAATACCTATACAAACTTGTTCCTACATAGTAACTTGCAACTTTTAATGAGAATGTGCTTGCTTACAGCAACGTGCTATATGTTCTGAATGCCCGAATTGGGAATTTGTGTCAGAACTCTGTTAGGAATTATGTGATCCTTACTAGCTGGAAGTAAGGGAGATGGGGCATGAAGTTATTTCTTGGAGTTGGAGACACACAAAGTTTAGCTCAGTTCTGGGCATCTTTGAAATACCTATACAAACTTGTTCCTACATAGTAACTTGCAACTTTGAATGAGAATGTGCTTGCTTACAGCAACGTGCTATATGTTCTGAATGCCCGAATTGGGAATCTGTGTCAAAACTTTGTTAGGAATTATGTGATCCTTACTAGCTGGAAGTAAGGGAGATGGGGCATGAAGTTATTTCTAGGAGTTGGACACACACCAAGTTTAGCTCAGTTCTGGGCATCTTTGAAATACCTATACAAACTTGTTCCTACATAGTAACTTGCAACTTTGAATGAGAATGTGCTTGCTTACAGCAACGTGCTATATGTTCTGAATGCCCGAATTGGGAATCTGTGTCAAAACTTTGTTAGGAATTATGTGATCCTTACTAGCTGGAAGTAAGGGAGATGGGGCATGAAGTTATTTCTTGGAGTTGGAGACATACCAAGTTTAGCTCAGTTCTGGGCATCTTTGAAATACCTATACAAACTTGTTCCTACATAGTAACTTGCAACTTTGAATGAGAATGTGCTTGCTTACAGCAACGTGCTATATGTTCTGAATGGCCGAATTGGGAATCTGTGTCAGAACTTTGTTAGGAATTATGTGATCCTTACTAGCTGGAAGTAAGGGAGATGGGGCATGAAGTTATTTCTAGGAGTTGGACACATACCAAGTTTAGCTCAGTTCTGGGCATCTTTGAAATACCTATACAAACTTGTTCCTACATATTAACTTGCAAATTTGAATGAGAATGTGCTTGCTTTCAGCAACGTGCTATATATTCTGAATGCCCGAATTGGGAATCTGTGTCAAAATTTGTTAGGAATAATGTGATCCTTACTAGCTGGAAGTAAGGGAGTTGGGGGATGAAGGTATTTCTAGGAGTTGGACACAAATGAAGTTTAGCACAGTTCTGGGCATCTTAGAAATACCTATACAAACTTGTTCCTACATAGTAACTTGCAACTTTGAATGAGAATGTGCTTGCTTACAGCAACGAGCTATATGCTCTGAATGCCCGAAAAGGGAATCTGTGTCAAAACTTTGTTAGGAATTATGTGATCCTTACTAGCTGGAAGTAAGGGAGATGGGGCATGAAGTTATTTCTAGGAGTTGGACACATACCAAGTTTAGCTCAGTTCTGGGCATCTTTGAAATACCTATACAAACTTGTTCCTACATAGTAACTTGCAACTTTGAATGAGAATGTGCTTGCTTACAGCAACGTGCTATATGTTCTGAATGCCCGAATTGGGAATCTGTGTCAAAACTTTGTTAGGAATTATGTGATCCTTACTAGCTGGAAGTAAGGGAGATGGGGGATGAAGTTATTTCTAGGAGTTGGACACATACCAAGTTTAGCTCAGTTCTGGGCATCTTTGAAATACCTATACAAACTTGTTCCTACATAGTAACTTGCAACTTTGAATGAGAATGTGCTTGCTTACAGCAACGTGCTATATGTTCTGAATGCCCGAATTGGGAATCTGTGTCAGAACTTTGTTAGGAATTATGTGATCCTTACTAGCTGGAAGTAAGTGAGATGGGGCATGAAGTTATTTCTTGGAGTTGGAGACATACCAAATTTAGCTCTGTTCTGGGCATCTTTGAAATACCTATACAAACTTGTTCCTACATAGTAACTTGCAACTTTGAATGAGAATGTGCTTGCTTGCAGCAACGTGCTATATGTTCTGAATGCCCGAATTGGGAATCTGTGTCAAAACTTTGTTAGAAATTATGTGATTCTTACTAGCTGGAAGTAAGGGAGATGGGGCATGATGTTAATTCTAGGAGTTGGACACATACCAAGTTTAGCTCAGTTCTGGGCATCTTTGAAATACCTATACAAACTTGTTCCTACATAGTAACTTGCATCTTTGAATGAGAATGTGCTTGCTTACAGCAACGTGCTATATGTTCTGAATGCCCGAATTGGGAATCTGTGTCAAAACTTTGTTAGGAATTGTGTGATCCTTACTAGCGGAAAGTAAGGGAGATGGGGCATGAAGTTATTTCTAGGAGTTGGACACATACCAAGTTTAGCTCAGTTCTGGGCATCTTTGAAATACCTATACAAACTTGTTCCTACATAGTAACTTGCAACTTTGAATGAAAATGTGCTTGCTTACAGCAACGTGCTATATGTTCTGAATGCCCGAATTGGGAATCTGTGTCAAAACTTTGTTAGGAATTATGTGATCCTTACTAGCTGGAAGTAAGGGAGATTGGGCATGAAGTTATTTCTAGGAGTTGGACACATACCAAGTTTAGCTCAGTTCTGGGCATCTTTGAAATACCTATACAAACTTGTTCCTACATAGTAACTTGCAACTTTGAATGAGAATGTGCTTGCTTACAGCAACGTGCTATATGTTCTGAATGCCCGAATTGGGAATCTGTGTCAGAACTTTGTTAGGAATTATGTGATCCTTACTAGCTGGAATTAAGGGAGATGGGGCATGAAGTTATTTCTTGGAGTTGGAGACATGCCAAGTTTAGCTCTTTTCTGGGCATCTTTGAAATACCTATACAAGCTTGTTCCTACATAGTATCTTGCAACTTTGAATGAGAATGTGCTTGCTTGCAGCAACGTGCTATATGTTCTGAATGCCCGAATTGGGAATCTGTGTCAAAACTTTGTTAGGAATTATGTGATCCTTACTAGCTGGAAGTAAGGGAGATGGAGCATGAAGTTATTTCTAGGAGTTGGAGACATACCAAGTTTAGCTCAGTTCTGGGCATCTTTGAAATAACTATACAAACTTGTTCCTACATAGTAACTTGCATCTTTGAATGAGAATGTGCTTGCTTACAGCAACGTGCTATATGTTCTGAATGCCCGAATTGGCAATCTGTGTCAAAACTTTGTTAGGAATTATGTGATCCTTACTAGCTGGAAGTAAGGGAGATGGGGCATGAAGTTATTTCTAGGAGTTGGACACATACCAAGTTTAGCTCAGTTCTGGGCATCTTTGAAATACTTATACAAACTTGTTCCTACATAGTAACTTGCATCTTTGAATGAGAATGTGCTTGCTTACAGCAACGTGCTATATGTTCTGAATGCCCGAATTGGGAATCTGTGTCAAAACTTTGTTAGGAATTGTGTGATCCTTACTAGCTGGAAGTAAGGGAGATGGGGCATGAAGTTATTTCTTAGAGTTGGACACATACCAAGTTTTGCTCAGTTCTGGGCATCTTTGAAATACCTATACAAACTTGTTCCTACATAGTAACTTGCATCTTTGAATGAGAATGTGCTTGCTTACAGCAACGTGCTATATGTTCTGAATGCCCGAATTGGCAATCTGTGTCAAAACTTTGTTAGGAATTATGTGATCCTTACTAGCTGGAAGTAAGGGAGATGGGGCATGAAGTTATTTCTAGGAGTTGGACACATACCAAGTTTAGCTCAGTTCTGGGCATCTTTGAAATACCTATACAAACTTGTTCCTACATAGTAACTTGCAACTTTGAATGAAAATGTGCTTGCTTACAGCAACGTGCTATATGTTCTGAATGCCTGAATTGGGAATCTGTGTCAAAACTTTGTTAGGAATTATGTGATCCTTACTAGCTGGAAGTAAGGGAGATGGGGCATGAAGTTATTTCTAGGAGTTGGACACATACCAAGTTTAGCTCAGTTCTGGGCATCTTTGAAATACCTATACAAACTTGTTCCTACATAGTAACTTGCAACTTTGAATGAGAATGTGCTTCCTTACAGCAACGTGCTATATGTTCTGAATGTCCGAATTGGGAATCTGTGTCCAAACTTTGTTAGGAATTATGTGATCCTTACTAGCTGGAAGTAAGGGAGATGGGGCATGAAGTTATATCTTGGAGTTGGACACATACCAAGTTAAGCTCAGTTCTGGGCATCTTTGAAATACCTATACAAACTTGTTCCTACATAGTAACTTGCAACTTTGAATGAGAATGTGCTTGCTTATAGCAACGTGCTATAAGTTCTGAATGCCCGAATTGGGATTCTGTGTCAGAACTTTGTTAGTAATTATGTGATCCTTACTAGCTGGATGTAAGGGAGATGGGGCATGAAGTTATTTCTAGGAGTTGGAGACATACCAAGTTTAGCTCAGTTCTGGGCATGTTTGAAATACCTATACAAACTTGTTCCTACATAGTAACTTGCAACTTTGAATGAGAATAGCTTGCTTGCAGCAACGTGCTATATGTTCTGAATGCCCGATTTGGGAATCTGTGTCAAAACATTGTTAGGAATTATGTGATCCTTACTAGCTGGAAGTAAGGGAGATGGGGCATGAAGTTATTTCTAGGAGTTGGACACATACCAAGTTTAGCTCAGTTCTGGGCATCTTTGAAATACCTATACAAACTTGTTCCTACATAGTAACTTGCAACTTTGAATGAAAATGTGCTTGCTTACAGCAACGTGCTATATGTTCTGAATGCCCGAATTGGGAATCT
Source organism: Diceros bicornis minor (assembly GCF_020826845.1). NCBI lineage: Eukaryota > Metazoa > Chordata > Mammalia > Perissodactyla > Rhinocerotidae > Diceros > Diceros bicornis. The sequence continues at coordinate 195,377 of NW_026691136.1, read as the reverse complement.
GTGTCAAAACTTTGTTAGGAATTTTGTGATCCTTACTAGCTGGAAGTAAGGGAGATGGGGGATGAAGTTATTTCTAGGAGTTGGACACATACCAAGTTTAGCTCAGTTCTGGGCATCTTTGAAATACCTATACAAACTTGTTCCTACATAGTAGCTTGCAACTTTGAATGAGAATGTGCTTGCTTACAGAAACGTGCTATATGTTCTGAATGCCCGAATTGGGAATCTGTGTCAAAACTTTGTTAGGAATTATGTGATCCTTACTAGCTGGAAGTAAGGGAGATGGGGCATGAAGTTATTTCGGAGTTGGACACATACCAAGTTTAGCTCAGTTCTGGGCATCTTTGAAATACCTATACAAACTTGTTCCTACATAGTAACTTGCAACTTTGAATGAGAATGTGCTTGCTTACAGCAACGTGCTATATGTTCTGAATGCCCGAATTGGGAATCTGTGTCAGAACTTTGTTAGGAATTATGTGATCCTTACTAGCTGGAAGTAAGGGAGATGGGGCATGAAGTTATTTCTTGGAGTTGGAGACATACCAAATTTAGCTCTGTTCTGGGCATCTTTGAAATACCTATACAAACTTGTTCCTACATTGTAACTTGCAACTTTGAATGAGAATGTGCTTGCTGGCAGCAACGTGCTATATGTTCTGAATGCCCGAATTGGGAATCTGTGTCAAAACTTTGTTAGGAATTATGTGATCCTTACTAGCTGGAAGTAAGGGAGATGGGGCATGAAGTTATTTCTAGGAGTTGGACATACCAAGTTTAGCTCAGTTCTGGGCATCTTTGAAATACCTATACAAACTTGTTCCTACATAGTAACTTGCATCTTTGAATGAGAATCTGCTTGCTTACAGCAACGTGCTATATGTTCTGAATGCCCGAATTGGGAATCTGTGTCAAAACTTTGTTAGGAATTGTGTGATCCTTACTAGCTGGAAGTAAGGGAGATGGGGCATGAAGTTATTTCTAGGAGTTGGACACATACCAAGTTTAGCTCAGTTCTGGGCATCTTTGAAATACCTATACAAACTTGTTCCTACATAGTAACTTGCAACTTTGAATGAGAATGTGCTTCCTTACAGCAACGTGCTATATGTTCTGAATGCCCGAATTGGGAATCTGTGTCAGAACTTTGTTAGGAATTATGTGATCCTTACTAGCTGGAAGTAAGGGAGATGGGGCATGAAGTTATTTCTTGGAGTTGGAGACATACCAAATTTAGCTCTGTTCTGGGCATCTTTGAAATACCTATACAAACTTGTTCCTACATAGTAACTTGCAACTTTGAATGAGAATGTGCTTGCTTGCAGCAACGTGCTATATGTTCTGAATGCCCGAATTGGGAATCTGTGTCAAAACTTTGTTAGAAATTATGTGATCCTTACTAGCTGGAAGTAAGGGAGATGGGGCATGAAGTTATTTCTAGGAGTTGGACACATACCAAGTTTAGCTCAGTTCTGGGCATCTTTGAAATACCTATACAAACTTGTTCCTACATAGTAACTTGCATCTTTGAATGAGAATGTGCTTGCTTACAGCAAAGTGCTATATGTTCTGAATGCCCGAATTGGCAATCTGTGTCAAAACTTTGTTAGCAATTATGTGATCCTTACTAGCTGGAAGTAAGGGAGATGGGGCATGAAGTTATTTCTAGGAGTTGGACACATACCAAGTTTAGCTCAGTTGTGGGCATCTTTGAAATACCTATACAAACTTGTTCCTACATAGTAACTTGCATCTTTGAATGAGAATCTGCTTGCATACAGCAACGTGCTATATGTTCTGAATGCCCGAATTGGGAATCTGTGTCAAACCTTTGTTAGGAATTATGTGATCCTTACTAGCTGGAAGTAAGGGAGATGGGGCATGAAGTTATTTCTAGGAGTTGGACACATACCAAGTTTAGCTCAGTTCTGGGCATCTTTGAAATACCTATACAAACTTGTTCCTACATAGTAACTTGCAACTTTGAATGAGAATCTGCTTGCTTACAGCAACGTGCTATATGTTCTGAATGCCCGAATTGGGAATCTGTGTCAAACCTTTGTTAGGAATTATGTGATCCTTACTAGCTGGAAGTAAGGGAGATGGGGCATGAAGTTATTTCTAGGAGTTGGACACATACCAAGTTTAGCTCAGTTCTGGGCATCTTTGAAATACCTATACAAACTTGTTCCTACATAGTAACTTGCAACTTTGAATGAGAATCTGCTTGCTTACAGCAACGTGCTATATGTTCTGAATGCCCGAATTGGGAATCTGTGTCAAACCTTTGTTAGGAATTATGTGATCCTTACTAGCTGGAAGTAAGGGAGATGGGGCATGAAGTTATTTCTAGGAGTTGGACACATACCAAGTTTAGCTCAGTTCTGGGCATCTTTGAAATACCTATACAAACTTTTTCCTACATAGTAACTTGCAACTTTGAATGAGAATGTGCTTGCTTACAGCAACGTGCTATATGTTCTGAATGCCCGAATTGGGAATCTGTGTCAAAACTTTGTTAGGAATTATGTGATCCTTACTAGCTGGAAGTAAGGGAGATGGGGGATGAAGTTATTTCTAGGAGTTGGACACATACCAAGTTTAGCTCAGTTCTGGGCATCTTTGAAATACCTATACAAACTTGTTCCTACATAGTAGCTTGCAACTTTGAATGAGAATGTGCTTGCTTACAGCAACGTGCTATATGTTCTGAATGCCCGAATTGGCAATCTGTGTCAAAACTTTGTTAGGAATTATGTGATCCTTACTAGCTGGAAGTAAGGGAGATGGGGCATGAAGTTATTTCTAGGAGTTGGACACATACCAAGTTTAGCTCAGTTCTGGGCATCTTTGAAATACCTATACAAGCTTGTTCCTACATAGTAACTTGCAACTTTGAATGAGAATGTGCTTGCTTACAGCAACGTGCTATATGTTCTGAATGCCCGAATTGGGAATCTGTGTCAGAACTTTGTTAGGAATTATGTGATCCTTACTAGCTGGAAGTAAGGGAGATGGGGCATGAAGTTATTTCTTGGAGTTGGACACATACCAAATTTAGCTCTGTTCTGGGCATCTTTGAAATACCTATACAAACTTGTTCCTACATAGTATCTTGCAACTTTGAATGAGAATGTGCTTGCTTGCAGCAACGTGCTATATGTTCTGAATGCCCGAATTGGGAATCTGTGTCAAAACTTTGTTAGGAATTATGTGATCCTTACTAGCTGGAAGTAAGGGAGATGGAGCATGAAGTTATTTCTAGGAGTTGGACACATACCAAGTTTAGCTCAGTTCTGGGCATCTTTGAAATACCTATACAAACTTGTTCCTACATAGTAACTTGCATCTTTGAATGAGAATGTGCTTGCTTACAGCAACGTGCTATATGTTCTGAATGCCCGAATTGGGAATCTGTGTCAAAACTTTGTTAGGAATTGTGTGATCCTTACTAGCGGGAAGTAAGGGAGATGGGGCATGAAGTTATTTCTAGGAGTTGGACACATACCAAGTTTAGCTCAGTTCTGGGCATCTTTGAAATACCTATACAAACTTGTTCCTACATAGTAACTTGCAACTTTGAATGAGAATGTGCTTGCTTACAGCAACGTGCTATATGTTCTGAATGCCCGAATTGGGAATCTGTGTCAGAACTTTGTTAGGAATTATGTGATCCTTACTAGCTGGAAGTAAGGGAGATGGGGCATGAAGTTATTTCTTGGAGTTGGAGACATACCAAATTTAGCTCTGTTCTGGGCATCTTTGAAATACCTATACAAACTTGTTCCTACATAGTAACTTGCAACTTTGAATGAGAATGTGCTTGCTTGCAGCAACGTGCTATATGTTCTGAATGCCCGAATTGGGAATCTGTGTCAAAACTTTGTTAGAAATTATGTGATCCTTACTAGCTGGAAGTAAGGGAGATGGGGCATGAAGTTATTTCTAGGAGTTGGACACATACCAAGTTTAGCTCAGTTCTGGGCATCTTTGAAATACCTATACAAACTTGTTCCTACATAGTAACTTGCATCTTTGAATGAGAATGTGCTTGCTTACAGCAAAGTGCTATATGTTCTGAATGCCCGAATTGGCAATCTGTGTCAAAACTTTGTTAGCAATTATGTGATCCTTACTAGCTGGAAGTAAGGGAGATGGGGCATGAAGTTATTTCTAGGAGTTGGACACATACCAAGTTTAGCTCAGTTGTGGGCATCTTTGAAATACCTATACAAACTTGTTCCTACATAGTAACTTGCATCTTTGAATGAGAATCTGCTTGCATACAGCAACGTGCTATATGTTCTGAATGCCCGAATTGGGAATCTGTGTCAAACCTTTGTTAGGAATTATGTGATCCTTACTAGCTGGAAGTAAGGGAGATGGGGCATGAAGTTATTTCTAGGAGTTGGACACATACCAAGTTTAGCTCAGTTCTGGGCATCTTTGAAATACCTATACAAACTTGTTCCTACATAGTAACTTGCAACTTTGAATGAGAATCTGCTTGCTTACAGCAACGTGCTATATGTTCTGAATGCCCGAATTGGGAATCTGTGTCAAACCTTTGTTAGGAATTATGTGATCCTTACTAGCTGGAAGTAAGGGAGATGGGGCATGAAGTTATTTCTAGGAGTTGGACACATACCAAGTTTAGCTCAGTTCTGGGCATCTTTGAAATACCTATACAAACTTGTTCCTACATAGTAACTTGCAACTTTGAATGAAAATGTGCTTGCTTACAGCAACGTGCTATATGTTCTGAATGCCCGAATTGGGAATCTGTGTCAAACCTTTGTTAGGAATTATGTGATCCTTACTAGCTGGAAGTAAGGGAGATGGGGCATGAAGTTATTTCTAGGAGTTGGACACATACCAAGTTTAGCTCAGTCCTGGGCATCTTTGAAACACCTATACAAACTTGTTCCTACATAGTAACTTGCATCTTTGAATGAGAATGTGCTTGCTTACAGCAACGTTCTATATGTTCTGAATGCCGGAATTGGGAATATGTGTCAAACCTTTGTTAGGAATTATGTGATCCTTACTAGCTGGAAGTAAGGGAGATGGGGCATGAAGTTATTTCTAGGAGTTGGACACATACCAAGTTTAGCTCAGTTCTGGGCATCTTTGAAATACCTATACAAACTTGTTCCTAGATAGTAACTTGCATCTTTGAATGAGAATGTGCTTGCTTACAGCAACGTGCTATATGTTCTGAATGCCCGAATTGGGAATCTCTGTCAAAACTTTTTTAGGAATTATGTGATCCTTACTAGCTGGAAGTAAGGGAGATGGGGCATGAAGTTATTTCTAGGAGTTGGACACATACCAAGTTTAGCTCAGTTCTGGGCATCTTTGAAATACCTATACAAACTTGCTCCTACATAGTAACTTGCAACTTTGAATGAAAATGTGCTTGCTTACAGCAACGTGCTATATGTTCTGAATGCCCGAACTGGGAATCTGTGTCAAAACTTTGTTAGGAATTATGTGATCCTTACTAGCTGGAAGTAAGGGAGATGGGGCATGAAGTTATTTCTAGGAGTTGGACACATACCAAGTTTAGCTCAGTTCTGGGCATCTTTGAAATACCTATACAATGTTGTTCCTACAGAGTAACTTGCAACTTTGAATGAAAATGTGCTTGCTTACAGCAACGTGCTATATGTTCTGAATGCCCGAATTGGGAATCTGTGTCAAAACTTTGTTAGGAATTATGTGATCCTTACTAGCTGGAAGTAAGGGAGATGGGGCATGAAGTTATTTCTAGGAGTTGGACACATACCAAGTTTAGCTCAGTTCTGGGCATCTTTGAAATACCTATACAAACTTGTTCCTACATAGTAACTTGCAACTTTGAATGAGAATGTGCTTGCTTACAGCAACGGGCTATATGTTCTGAATGCCCGAATTTGCAATCTGTGTCAAAACTTTGTTAGGAATTATGTGATCCTTACTAGCTGGAAGTAAGGGAGATGGGGCATGAAGTTATTTCTAGGAGTTGGACACATACCAAGTTTAGCTCAGTTCTGGGCATCTTTGAAATACCTATACAAACTTGTTCCTACATAGTAACTTGCATCTTTGAATGAGAATCTGCTTGCTTACAGCAACGTGCTATATCTTCTGAATGCCCGAATTGGGAATCTGTGTCAAAACTTTGTTAGGAATTATGTGATCCTTACTAGCTGGAAGTAAGGGAGATGGAGCATGAAGTTATTTCTAGGAGTTGGACACATACCAAGTTTAGCTCAGTTCTGGGCATCTTTGAAATACCTATACAAACTTGTTCCTACATAGTAACTTGCAACTTTGAATGAGAATGTGCTTGCTTACAGCAACGTGCTATATGTTCTGAATGCCCGAATTGGGAATCTGTGTCCAAACTTTGGTAGGAATTATGTGATCCTTACTAGCTGTAAGTAAGGGAGATGGGGCATGAAGTTATTTCTAGGAGTTGGACACATACCAAGTTTAGCTCAGTTCTGGGCATCTTTGAAATACCTATACAAACTTGTTCCTACATAGTAACTTGCAACTTTGAATGAGAATGTGCTTGCTTGCAGCAACGTGCTATATGTTCTGAATGCCCGATTTGGGAATCTGTGTCAAAACTTTGTTAGGAATTATGTGATCCTTACTAGCTGGAAGTAAGGGAGATGGAGCATGAAGTTATTTCTAGGAGTTGGACACATACCAAGTTTAGCTCAGTTCTGGGCATCTTTGAAATACCTATACAAACTTGTTCCTACATAGTAACTTGCATCTTTGAATGAGAATGTGCTTGCTTACAGCAACGTGCTATATGTTCTGAATGCCCGAATTGGGAATCTGTGTCAAAACTTTGTTAGGAATTATGTGATCCTTACTAGCTGGAAGTAAGGGAGATGGGGCATGAAGTTATTTCTAGGAGTTGGACACATACCAAGTTTAGCTCAGTTCTGGGCATCTTTGTAATACGTATACAAACTTGTTCCTACCTAGTAACTTGCAACTTTGAATGAAAATGTGCTTGCTTACAGCAACGTGCTATATGTTCTGAATGCCCGAATTGGGAATCTGTGTCAAAACTTTGTTAGGAATTATGTGATCCTTACTAGCTGGAAGTAAGGGAGATGGGGCATGAAGTTATTTCTAGGAGTTGGACACATACCAAGTTTAGCTCAGTTCTGCGCATCTTTGAAACACCTATACAAACTTTTTCCTACATAGTAGCTTGCAACTTTGAATGAAAATGTGCTTGCTTACAGCAACGTGCTATATGTTCTGAATGCCCGAATTGGGAATCTGTGTCAAAACTTTGTTAGGAATTATGTGATCCTTACTAGCTGGAAGTAAGGGAGATGGGGCATGAAGTTATTTCTAGGAGTTGGACACATACCAAGTTTAGCTCAGTTCTGGGCATCTTTGAAATACCTATACAAACTTGTTCCTACATAGTAGCTTGCAACTTTGAATGAGAATGTGCTTGCTTACAGCAACGTGCTATATGTTCTGAATGCCCGAATTGGGAATCTGTGTCAGAATTTTGTTAGGAATTATGTGATCCTTACTAGCTGGAAGTAAGGGAGATGGGGCATGAAGTTATTTCTTGGAGTTGTAGACATACCAAATTCAGCTCAGTTCTGGGCATCTTTGAAATACCTATACAAACTTGTTCCTACATAGTAACTTGCAACTTTGAATGAGAATGTGCTTGCTTGCAGCAACGTGCCATATGTTCTGAATGCCCGAATTGGGAATCTGTGTCAAACCTTTGTTAGGAATTATGTGATCCTTACTAGCTGGAAGTAAGGGAGATGGGGCATGAAGTTATTTCTAGGAGTTGGACACATACCAAGTTTAGCTCAGTTCTGGGCATCTTTGAAATACCTATACAAACTTGTTCCTACATAGTAACTTGCAACTTTGAATGAGAATCTGCTTGCTTACAGCAACGTGCTATATGTTCTGAATGCCCGAATTGGGAATCTGTGTCAAACCTTTGTTAGGAATTATGTGATCCTTACTAGCTGGAAGTAAGGGAGATGGGGCATGAAGTTATTTCTAGGAGTTGGACACATACCAAGTTTAGCTCAGTTCTGGGCATCTTTGAAATACCTATACAAACTTGATCCTACATAGTAACTTGCATCTTTGAATGACAATGTGCTTGCTTACAGCAACGTGCTATATGTTCTGAATGCCCGAATTGGGAATCTGTGTCAAAACTTTGTTAGGAATTATGTGATCCTTACTAGCTGGAAGTAAGGGAGATGGGGCATGAAGTTATTTCTAGGAGTTGGACACATACCAAGTTTAGCTCAGTTCTGGGCATCTTTGAAATACCTATACAAACTTGTTTCTACATAGTAACTTGCATCTTTGAATGAGAATCTGCTTGCTTACAGCAACGTGCTATATGTTCTGAATGCCCGAATTGGGAATCTGTGTCAAAACTTTGTTAGGAATTGTGTGATCCTTACTAGCTGGAAGTAAGGGAGATGGGGCATGAAGTTATTTCTAGGAGTTGGACACATACCAAGTTTAGCTCAGTTCTGGGCATCTTTGAAATACCTATACAAACTTGTTCCTACATAGTAACTTGCAACTTTGAATGAGAATGTGCTTGCTTACAGCAACGTGCTATATGTTCTGAATGCCCGAATTGGGAATCTGTGTCCAAACTTTGTTAGGAATTATGTGATCCTTACTAGCTGGAAGTAAGGGAGATGGGGCATGAAGTGATTTCTAGGAGTTGGACACATACCAAGTTTAGCTCAGTTCTGGGCATCTTTGAAATACCTATACAAACTTGTTCCTACATAGTAACTTGCAACTTTGAATGAGAATGTGCTTGCTTACAGCAACGTGCTATATGTTCTGAATGCCCGAATTGGGAATCTGTGTCCAAACTTTGTTAGGAATTACGTGATCCTTACTAGCTGGAAGTAAGGGAGATGGGGCATGAAGTTATTTCTAGGAGTTGGACACATACCAAGTTTAGCTCAGTTCTGGGCATCTTTGAAATACCTATACAAACTTGTTCCTACATAGTAACTTGCAACTTTGAATTAGAATGTGCTTGCTTACAGCAACGTGCTATATGTTCTGAATGCCCGAATTGGGAATCTGTGTCAAAACTTTGTTAGGAATTACGTGATCCTTACTAGCTGAAAGTAAGGGAGATGGGGCAGGAAGTTATTTCTTGGAGTTGGAGACATACCAAGTTTAGCTCAGTTCTGGGCATCTTTGCAATAACTATACAAACTTGTTCCTACATAGTAACTTGCATCTTTGAATGAGAATGTGCTTGCTTACAGCAACGTGCTATATGTTCTGAATGCCCGAATTGGCAATCTGTGTCAAAACTTTGTTAGGAATTACGTGATCCTTACTAGCTGGAAGTAAGGGAGATGGGGCATGAAGTTATTTCTAGGAGTTGGACACATACCAAGTTTAGCTCAGTTCTGGGCATCTTTGAAATACCTATACAAACTTGTTCCTACATAGTAACTTGCATCTTTGAATGAAAATGTGCTTGCTTACAGCAACGTGCTATATGTTCTGAATGCCCGAATTGGGAATCTGTGTCAAAACTTTGTTAGGAATTATGTGATCCTTGCTAGCTGGAAGTAAGGGAGATGGGGCATGAAGTTATTTCTAGGAGTTGGACACATACCAAGTTTAGCTCAGTTCTGGGCATCTTTGAAATACCTATACAAACTTGTTCCTACATAGTAACTTGCATCTTTGAATGAGAATGTGCTTGCTTACAGCAACGTGCTATATGTTCTGAATGCCCGAATTGGGAATCTGTGTCAAAACTTTGTTAGGAATTATGTGATCCTTACTAGATGGAAGTAAGGGAGATGGGGCATGAAGTTATTTCTAGGAGTTGGACACATACCAAGTTTAGCTCAGTTCTGGGCATCTTTGAAATACCTATACAAACTTGTTCCTACATAGTAACTTGCATCTTTGAATGAGAATCTGCTTGCTTACAGCAACGTGCTATATGTTCTGAATGCCCGAATTGGGAATCTGTGTCAAAACTTTGTTAGGAATTGTGTGATCCTTACTAGATGGAAGTAAGGGAGATGGGGCATGAAGTTATTTCTAGGAGTTGGACACATACCAAGTTTAGCTCAGTTCTGGGCATCTTTGAAATACCTATACAAACTTGTTCCTACATAGTAACTTGCAACTTTGAATGAGAATCTGCTTGCTTACAGCAACGTGCTATATGTTCTGAATGCCCGAATTGGGAATCTGTGTCAAAACTTTGTTAGGAATTGTGTGATCCTTACTAGCTGGAAGTAAGGGAGATGGGGCATGAAGTTATTTCTAGGAGTTGGACACATACCAAGTTTAGCTCAGTTCTGGGCATCTTTGAAATACCTATACAAACTTGTTCCTACATAGTAACTTGCAACTTTGAATGAGAATGTGCTTGCTTACAGCAACGTGCTATATGTTCTGAATGCCCGAATTGGGAATCTGTGTCCAAACTTTGTTAGGAATTGTGTGATCCTTACTAGCTGGAAGTAAGGGAGATGGGGCATGAAGTTATTTCTAGGAGTTGGACACATACCAAGTTTAGCTCAGTTCTGGGCATCTTTGAAATACCTATACAAACTTGTTCCTACATAGTAACTTGCACCTTTGAATGAGAATGTGCTTGCTTACAGCAACGTGCTATATGTTCTGAATGCCCGAATTGGGAATCTGTGTCAAAACTTTGTTAGGAATTGTGTGATCCTTACTAGCGGGAAGTAAGGGAGATGGGGCATGAAGTTATTTCTTGGAGTTGGAGACATACCAAGTTTAGCTCAGTTCTGGGCATCTTTGCAATAACTATACAAACTTGTTCCTACATAGTAACTTGCATCTTTGAATGAGAATGTGCTTGCTTACAGCAACGTGCTATATGTTCTGAATGCCCGAATTGGCAATCTGTGTCAAAACTTTGTTAGGAATTACGTGATCCTTACTAGCTGGATGTAAGGGAGATGGGGCATGAAGTTATTTCTAGGAGTTGGACACATACCAAGTTTAGCTCAGTTCTGGGCATCTTTGAAATACCTATACAAACTTGTTCCTACATAGTAACTTGCATTTTTGAATGGGAATCTGCTTGCTTACAGCAGCGTGCTATATGTTCTGAATGCCCGAATTGGGAATCTGTGTCAAAACTTTGTTAGGAATTGTGTGATCCTTACTAGCTGGAAGTAAGGGAGATGGGGCATGAAGTTATTTCTAGGAGTTGGACACATACCAAGTTTAGCTCAGTTCTGGGCATCTTTGAAATACCTATACAAACTTGTTCCTACATAGTAACTTGCAACTTTGAATGAGAATCTGCTTGCTTACAGCAACGTGCTATATGTTCTGAATGCCCGAATTGGGAATCTGTGTCAAATCTTTGTTAGGAATTTTGTGATCCTTACTAGCTGGAAGTAAGGGAGATGGGGCATGAAGTTATTTCTAGGAGTTGGACACATACCAAGTTTAGCTCAGTTCTGGGCATCTTTGAAATACCTATACAAACTTGGTCCTACATAGTAACTTGCAACTTTGAATGAGAATCTGCTTGCTTACAGCAACGTGCTATATGTTCTGAATGCCCGAATTGGGAATCTGTGTCAGAACTTTGTTAGGAATTATGTGATCCTTACTAGCTGGAAGTAAGGGAGATGGGGCATGAAGTTATTTCTAGGAGTTGGACACATACCAAGTTTAGCTCAGTTCTGGGCATCTTTGAAATACCTATACAAACTTGTTCCTACATAGTAACTTGCAACTTTGAATGAAAATGTGCTTGCTTACAGCAACGTGCTATATGTTCTGAATGCCCGAATTGGGAATCTGTGTCAAAACTTTGTTAGGAATTATGTGATCCTTACTAGCTGGAAGTAAGGGAGATGGGGCATGAAGTTATTTCTAGGAGTTGGACACATACCAAGTTTAGCTCAGTTCTGGGCATCTTTGAAATACCTATACAAACTTGTTCCTACATAGTAACTTGCAACTTTGAATGAGAATGTGCTTGCTTACAGCAACGTGCTATATGTTCTGAATGCCCGAATTGGGAATCTGTGTCAAAACTTTGTTAGGAATTATGTGATCCTTACTAGCTGGAAGTAAGGGAGATGGGGCATGAAGTTATTTCTAGGAGTTGGACACATACCAAGTTTAGCTCAGTTCTGGGCATCTTTGTAATACGTATACAAACTTGTTCCTACCTAGTAACTTGCAACTTTGAATGAAAATGTGCTTGCTTACAGCAACGTGCTATATGTTCTGAATGCCCGAATTGGGAATCTGTGTCAAAACTTTGTTAGGAATTATGTGATCCTTACTAGCTGGAAGTAAGGGAGATGGGGCATGAAGTTATTTCTAGGAGTTGGACACATACCAAGTTTAGCTCAGTTCTGCGCATCTTTGAAATACCTATACAAACTTTTTCCTACATAGTAGCTTGCAACTTTGAATGAAAATGTGCTTGCTTACAGCAACGTGCTATATGTTCTGAATGCCCGAATTGGGAATCTGTGTCAAAACTTTGTTAGGAATTATGTGATCCTTACTAGCTGGAAGAAAGGGAGATGGGGCATGAAGTTATTTCTAGGAGTTGGACACATACCAAGTTTAGCTCAATTCTGGGCATCTTTGAAATACCTATACAAACTTGTTCCTACATAGTAGCTTGCAACTTTGAATGAGAATGTGCTTGCTTACAGCAACGTGCTATATGTTCTGAATGCCCGAATTGGGAATCTGTGTCAGATCTTTGTTAGGAATTATGTGATCCTTACTAGCTGGAAGTAAGGGAGATGGGGCATGAAGTTATTTCTTGGAGTTGTAGACATACCAAATTCAGCTCAGTTCTGGGCATCTTTGAAATACCTATACAAACTTGTTCCTACATAGTAACTTGCAACTTTGAATGAAAATGTGCTTGCTTACAGCAACGTGCTATATGTTCTGAATGCCCGAATTGGGAATCTGTGTCAAACCTTTGTTAGGAATTATGTGATCCTTACTAGCTGGAAGTAAGGGAGATGGGGCATGAAGTTATTTCTAGGAGTTGGACACATACCAAGTTTAGCTCAGTCCTGGGCATCTTTGAAACACCTATACAAACTTGTTCCTACATAGTAACTTGCACCTTTGAATGAGAATGTGCTTGCTTACAGCAACGTGCTATATGTTCTGAATGCCCGAATTGGGAATCTGTGTCAAAACTTTGTTAGGAATTACGTGATCCTTACTAGCTGAAAGTAAGGGAGATGGGGCATGAAGTTATTTCTTGGAGTTGGAGACATACCAAGTTTAGCTCAGTTCTGGGCATCTTTGCAATAACTATACAAACTTGTTCCTACATAGTAACTTGCATCTTTGAATGAGAATGTGCTTGCTTACAGCAACGTGCTATATGTTCTGAATGCCCGAATTGGCAATCTGTGTCAAAACTTTGTTAGGAATTACGTGATCCTTACTAGCTGGAAGTAAGGGAGATGGGGCATGAAGTTATTTCTAGGAGTTGGACACATACCAAGTTTAGCTCAGTTCTGGGCATCTTTGAAATACCTATACAAACTTGTTCCTACATAGTAACTTGCATTTTTGAATGGGAATCTGCTTGCTTACAGCAGCGTGCTATATGTTCTGAATGCCCGAATTGGGAATCTGTGTCAAAACTTTGTTAGGAATTATGTGATCCTTACTAGCTGGAAGTAAGGGAGATGGGGCATGAAGTTATTTCTAGGAGTTGGACACATACCAAGTTTAGCTCAGTTCTGGGCATCTTTGAAATACCTATACAAACTTGTTCCTACATAGTAACTTGCAACTTTGAATGAAAATGTGCTTGCTTACAGCAACGTGCTATATGTTCTGAATGCCCGAATTGGGAATCTGTGTCAAAACTTTGTTAGGAATTATGTGATCCTTACTAGCTGGAAGTAAGGGAGATGGGGCATGAAGTTATTTCTAGGAGTTGGACACATACCAAGTTTAGCTCAGTTCTGGGCATCTTTGAAATATCTATACAAACTTGTTCCTACATAGTAACTTGCAACTTTGAATGAGAATGTGCTTGCTTACAGCAACGTGCTATGTGTTCTGAATGCCCGAATTGGGAATCTGTGTCCAAACTTTGTTAGGAATTATGTGATCCTTACTAGCTGGAAGTAAGGGAGATGGGGCATGAAGTTATTTCTAGGAATTGGACACATACCAAGTTTAGCTCAGTTCTGGGCATCTTTGAAATACCTATACAAACTTGTTCCTACATAGTAACTTGCAACTTTGAATGAGAATGTGCTTGCTTATAGCAACGTGCTATATGTTCTGAATGCCCGAATTGGGAATCTGTGTCAGAACTTTGTTAGGAATTATGTGATCCTTACTCGCTGGATGTAAGGGAGATGGGGCATGAAGTTATTTCTAGGAGTTGGAGACATACAAAGATTAGCTCAGTTCTGGGCATGTTTGAAATACCTATAGAAACTTGTTCCTACATAGTAACTTGCAACTTTGAATGAGAATGTGCTTGCTTGCAGCAACGTGCTATATGTTCTGAATGCCCGAATTGGCAATCTGTGTCAGAACTTTGTTAGGAATTATGTGATCCTTACTAGCTGGAAGTAAGGGAGATGGGGCATGAAGTTATTTCTAGGAGTTGGACACATACCAAGTTTAGCTCAGTTCTGGGCATCTTTGAAGTACCTATACAAACTTGTTCCTACATAGTAACTTGCAACTTTGAATGAGAATGTGCTTGCTTACAGCAACGTGCTATATGTTCTGAATGCCCGAATTGGCAATCTGTGTCAAAACATTGTTAGGAATTATGTGATCCTTACTAGCTGGAAGTAAGGGAGATGGGGCATGAAGTTATTTCTAGGAGTTGGACACATACCAAGTTTAGCTCAGTTCTGGGCATCTTTGAAATACCTATACAAACTTGTTCCTACATAGTAACTTGCAACTTTGAATGAAAATGTGCTTGCTTACAGGAACGTGCTATATGTTCTGAATGCCCGAATTGGGAATCTTTGTCAAAACTTTGTTAGGAATTATGTGATCCTTACTAGCTGGAAGTAAGGGAGATGGGGCATGAAGTTATTTCTAGGAGTTTGACACATACCAAGTTTAGCTCAGTTCTGGGCATCTTTGAAATACCTATACAAACTTGTTCCTACATAGTAACTTGCATCTTTGAATGAGAATGTGCTTGCTTACAGCAACGTGCTATATGTTCTGAATGCCCGAATTGGCAATCTGTGTCAAAACTTTGTTAGGATTTATGTGATCCTTACTAGATGGAAGTAAGGGAGATGGGGCATGAAGTTATTTCTAGGAGTTGGACACATACCAAGTTTAGCTCAGTTCTGGGCATCTTTGAAATACCTATACAAACTTATTCCTACATAGTAACTTGCATCTTTGAATGAGAATCTGCTTGCTTACAGCAACGTGCTATATGTTCTGAATGCCCGAATTGGGAATCTGTGTCAAACCTTTGTTAGGAATTATGTGATCCTTACTAGCTGGAAGTAAGGGAGATGGGGCATGAAGTTATTTCTAGGAGTTGGACACATACCAAGTTTAGCTCAGTTCTGGGCATCTTTGAAATACCTATACAAACTTGTTCCTACATAGTAACTTGCAACTTTGAATGAGAATCTGCTTGCTTACAGCAACGTGCTATATGTTCTGAATGCCCGAATTGGGAATCTGTGTCAAAACTTTGTTAGGAATTATGTGATCCTTACTAGCTGGAAGTAAGGGAGATGGGGCATGAAGTTATTTCTAGGAGTTGGACACATACCAAGTTTAGCTCAGTTCTGGGCATCTTTGAAATACCTATACAAACTTGTTCCTACATAGTAACTTGCAACTTTGAATGAAAATGTGCTTGCTTACAGCAACGTGCTATATGTTCTGAATGCAGGAATTGGGAATCTGTGTCAAACCTTTGTTAGGAATTATGTGATTCTTACTAGCTGGAAGTAAGGGAGATGGGGCATGAAGTTATTTCTAGGAGTTGGACACATACCAAGTTTAGCTCAGTTCTGGGCATCTTTGAAATATCTATACAAACTTGTTCCTACATAGTAACTTGCAACTTTGAATGAGAATGTGCTTGCTTACAGCAACGTGCTATGTGTTCTGAATGCCCGAATTGGGAATCTGTGTCCAAACTTTGTTAGGAATTATGTGATCCTTACTAGCTGGAAGTAAGGGAGATGGGGCATGAAGTAATTTCTAGGAATTGGACACATACCAAGTTTAGCTCAGTTCTGGGCATCTTTGAAATACCTATACAAACTTGTTCCTACATAGTAACTTGCAACTTTGAATGAGAATGTGCTTGCTTATAGCAACGTGCTATATGTTCTGAATGCCCGAATTGGGAATCTGTGTCAGAACTTTGTTAGGAATTATGTGATCCTTACTCGCTGGATGTAAGGGAGATGGGGCATGAAGTTATTTCTAGGAGTTGGAGACATACCAAGATTAGCTCAGTTCTGGGCATGTTTGAAATACCTATAGAAACTTGTTCCTACATAGTAACTTGCAACTTTGAATGAGAATGTGCTTGCTTGCAGCAACGTGCTATATGTTCTGAATGCCCGAATTGGCAATCTGTGTCAGAACTTTGTTAGGAATTATGTGATCCTTACTAGCTGGAAGTAAGGGAGATGGGGCATGAAGTTATTTCTAGGAGTTGGACACATATCAAGTTTAGCTCAGTTCTGGGCATCTTTGAAGTACCTATACAAACTTGTTCCTACATAGTAACTTGCAACTTTGAATGAGAATGTGCTTGCTTACAGCAACGTGCTATATGTTCTGAATGCCCGAATTGGCAATCTGTGTCAAAACTTTGTTAGGAATTATGTGATCCTTACTAGCTGGAAGTAAGGGAGATGGGGCATGAAGTTATTTCTAGGAGTTGGACACATACCAAGTTTAGCTCAGTTCTGGGCATCTTTGAAATACCTATACAAACTTGTTCCTACATAGTAACTTGCAACTTTGAATGAAAATGTGCTTGCTTACAGGAACGTGCTATATGTTCTGAATGCCCGAATTGGGAATCTTTGTCAAAACTTTGTTAGGAATTATGTGATCCTTACTAGCTGGAAGTAAGGGAGATGGGGCATGAAGTTATTTCTAGGAGTTGGACACATACCAAGTTTAGCTCAGTTCTGGGCATCTTTGAAATACCTATACAAACTTGTTCCTACATAGTAACTTGCATCTTTGAATGAGAATGTGCTTGCTTACAGCAACGTGCTATATGTTCTGAATGCCCGAATTGGCAATCTGTGTCAAAACTTTGTTAGGAATTATGTGATCCTTACTAGCTGGAAGTAAGGGAGATGGGGCATGAAGTTATTTCTAGGAGTTGGACACATACCAAGTTTAGCTCAGTTCTGGGCATCTTTGAAATACCTATACAAACTTGTTCCTACATAGTAACTTGCATCTTTGAATGAGAATCTGCTTGCTTACAGCAACGTGCTATATGTTCTGAATGCCCGAATTGGGAATCTGTGTCAAACCTTTGTTAGGAATTATGTGATCCTTACTAGCTGGAAGTAAGGGAGATGGGGCATGAAGTTATTTCTAGGAGTTGGAGACATACCAAGTTTAGCTCAGTTCTGGGCATCTTTGAAATACCTATACAAACTTGTTCCTACATAGTAACTTGCAACTTTGAATGAGAATCTGCTTGCTTACAGCAACGTGCTATATGTTCTGAATGCCCGAATTGGGAATCTGTGTCAAACCTTTGTTAGGAATTATGTGATCCTTACTAGCTGGAAGTAAGGGAGATGGGGCATGAAGTTATTTCTAGGAGTTGGACACATACCAAGTTTAGCTCAGTTCTGGGCATCTTTGAAATACCTATACAAACTTGTTCCTACATAGTAACTTGCAACTTTGAATGAAAATGTGCTTGCTTACAGCAACGTGCTATATGTTCTGAATGCAGGAATTGGGAATCTGTGTCAAACCTTTGTTAGGAATTATGTGATTCTTACTAGCTGGAAGTAAGGGAGATGGGGCATGAAGTTATTTCTAGGAGTTGGACACATACCAAGTTTAGCTCAGTCCTGGGCATCTTTGAAACACCTATACAAACTTGTTCCTACATAGTAACTTGCATCTTTGAATGAGAATGTGCTTGCTTACAGCAACGTGCTATATGTTCTGAATGCCGGAATTGGGAATCTGTGTCAAACCTTTGTTAGGAATTATGTGATCCTTACTAGCTGGATGTAAGGGAGGTGGGGCATGAAGTTATTTCCAGGAGTTGGCCACATACCAAGTTTAGCTCAGTTCTGGGCATCTTTGAAATACCTATACAAACTTGTTCCTACATAGTAACTTGCAACTTTGAATGAAAATGTGCTTGCTTACAGCAACGTGCTATATGTTCTGAATGCCGGAATTGGGAATCTGTGTCAAAACTTTGTTAGGAATTATGTGATCCTTACTAGCTGGAAGCAAGGGAGATGGGGCATGAAGTTATTTCTAGGAGTTGGACACATACCAAGTTTAGCTCAGTTCTGTGCATCTTTGAAATACCTATACAAACTTGTTCCTACATAGTAACTTGCATCTTTGAATGACAATGTGCTTGCTTACAGCAACGTGCTATATGTTCTGAATGCCCTAATTGGCAATCTGTGTCAAAACTTTGTTAGGAATTATGTGATCCTTACCAGCTGGAAGTAAGGGAGATGGGGCATGAAGTTATTTCTAGGAGTTGGACACATACCAAGTTTAGCTCAGTTCTGGGCATCTTTGAAATACCTATACAAACTTGTTCCTACATAGTAACTTGCATCTTTGAATGAGAATCTGCTTGCTTACAGCAACGTGCTATATGTTCTGAATGCCCTAATTGGCAATCTGTGTCAAAACTTTGTTAGGAATTATGTGATCCTTACTAGCTGGAAGTAAGGGAGATGGGGCATGAAGTTATTTCTAGGAGTTGGACACATACCAAGTTAAGCTCAGTTCTGGGCATCTTTGAAATACCTATACAAACTTGTTTCTACATAGTAACTTGCATCTTTGAATGAGAATCTGCTTGCTTACAGCAACGTGCTATATGTTCTGAATGCCCGAATTGGGAATCTGTGTCAAATCTTTGTTAGGAATTATGTGATCCTTACTAGCTGGAAGTAAGGGAGATGGGGCATGAAGTTATTTCTAGGAGTTGGACACATACCAAGTTTAGCTCAGTTCTGGGCATCTTTGAAATACCTATACAAACTTGTTCCTACATAGTAACTTGCATCTTTGAATGAGAATGTGCTTGCTTACAGCAGCGTGCTATATGTTCTGAATGCCCGAATTGGGAATCTGTGTCAAAACTTTGTTAGGAATTATGTGATCCTTACTAGCTGGAAGTAAGGGAGATGGGGCATGAAGTTATTTCTAGGAGTTGGACACATACCAAGTTTAGCTCAGTTCTGGGCATCTTTGAAATACCTATACAAACTTGTTCCTACATAGTAACTTGCAACTTTGAATGAAAATGTGCTTGCTTACAGCAACGTGCTATATGTTCTGAATGCCCGAATTGGGAATCTGTGTCAAAACTTTGTTAGGAATTATGTGATCCTTACTAGCTGGAAGTAAGGGAGATGGGGCATGAAGTTATTTCTAGGAGTTGGACACATACCAAGTTTAGCTCAGTTCTAGGCATCTTTGAAATATCTATACAAACTTGTTCCTACATAGTAACTTGCAACTTTGAATGAGAATGTGCTTGCTTACAGCAACGTGCTATATGTTCTGAATGCCCGAATTGGGAATCTGTGTCCAAACTTTGTTAGGAATTATGTGATCCTTACTAGCTGGAAGTAAGGGAGATGGGGCAATAAGTTATTTCTTGGAGTTGGACACATACCAAGTTTAGCTCAGTTCTGGGCATCTTTGAAATACCTATACAAACTTGTTCCTACATAGTAACTTGGAACTTTGAATGAGAATGTGCTTGCTTACAGCAACGTGCTATATGTTCTGAATGCCCGAATTGGGAATCTGTGTCAGAACTTTGTTAGGAATTATGTGATCCTTACTAGCTGGATGTAAGGGAGATGGGGCATGAAGTGATTTCTAGGAGTTGGAGACATACCAAGTTTAGCTCAGTTCTGTGCATCTTTGAAATACCTATACAAACTTGTTCCTACATAGTAACTTGCATCTTTGAATGACAATGTGCTTGCTTACAGCAACGTGCTATATGTTCTGAATGCCCGAATTGGCAATCTGTGTCAAAACTTTGTTAGGAATTATGTGATCCTTACTAGCTGGAAGGAAGGGAGATGGGGCATGAAGTTATTTCTAGGAGTTGGACACATACCAAGTTTAGCTCAGTTCTGGGCATCTTTGAAATACCTATACAAACTTGTTCCTACATAGTAACTTGCAACTTTGAATGAGAATGTGCTTGCTTGCAGCAACGTGCTATATGTTCTGAATGCCCGAATTGGGAATCTGTGTCAAAACTTTGTTAGGAATTATGTGATCCTTACTAGCTGGAAGTAAGGGAGATGGGGCATGAAGTTATTTCTAGGAGTTGGACACATACCAAGTTTAGCTCAGTTCTGGGCATCTTTGAAATAAGTATACAAACTTGTTCCTACATAGTAACTTGCATCTTTGAATGAGAATCTGCTTGCTTACAGCAACGTGCTATATGTTCTGAATGCCCGAATTGGCAATCTGTGTCAAAACTTTGTTAGGAATTATGTGATCCTTACTAGCTGGAAGTAAGGGAGATGGGGCATGAAGTTATTTCTAGGAGTTGGACACATACCAAGTTTAGCTCAGTTCTGGGCATCTTTGAAATACCTATACAAACTTGTTCCTACATAGTAACTTGCAACTTTGAATGAAAATGTGCTTGCTTACAGCAACGTGCTATATGTTCTGAATGCCCGAATTGGGAATCTGTGTCAAAACTTTGTTAGGAATTATGTGATCCTTACTAGCTGGAAGCTAGGGAGATGGGGCATGAAGTTATTTCTAGGAGTTGGACACATACCAAGTTTAGCTCAGTTCTGGGCATCTTTGAAATACCTATACAAACTTGTTCCTACATAGTAAATTGCAACTTTGAATGAAAATGTGCTTGCTTACAGCAACGTGCTATATGTTCTGAATGCCCGAATTGGGAATCTGTGTCAAAACTTTGTTAGGAATTATGTGATCCTTACTAGCTGGAAGTAAGGGAGATGGGGCATGAAGTTATTTCTAGGAGTTGGACACATACCAAGTTTAGCTCAGTTCTGGGCATCTTTGAAATATCTATACAAACTTGTTCCTACATAGTAACTTGCAACTTTGAATGAGAATGTGCTTGCTTACAGCAACGTGCTATGTGTTCTGAATGCCCGAATTGGGAATCTGTGTCCAAACTTTGTTAGGAAATATGTGATCCTTACTAGCTGGAAGTAAGGGAGATGGGGCATGAAGTTATTTCTAGGAGTTGGACACATACCAAGTTTAGCTCAGTTCTGGGCATCTTTGAAATACCTATACAAACTTGTTTCTACATAGTAACTTGCATCTTTGAATGAGAATCTGCTTGCTTACAGCAACGTGCTATATGTTCTGAATGCCCGAATTGGGAATCTGTGTCAAAACTTTGTTAGGAATTATGTGATCCTTACTAGCTGGAAGTAAGGGAGATGGGGCATGAAGTTATTTCTAGGAGTTGGACACATACCAAGTTTAGCTCAGTTCTGGGCATCTTTGAAATACCTATACAAACTTGTTCCTACATAGTAACTTGCATCTTTGAATGAGAATGTGCTTGCTTACAGCAACGTGCTATATGTTCTGAATGCCCGAATTGGGAATCTGTGTCCAAACTTTGTTAGGAATTACGTGATCATTACTAGCTGGAAGTAAGGGAGATGGGGCATGAAGTGATTTCTAGGAGTTGGACACATACCAAGTTTAGCTCAGTTCTGGGCATCTTTGAAATAACTATACAAACTTGTTCCTACATAGTAACTTGCAACTTTGAATGAAAATGTGCTTGCTTACAGCAACGTGCTATATGTTCTGAATGCCCGAATTGGGAATCTGTGTCCAAACTTTGTTAGGAATTATGTGATCCTTACTAGCTGGAAGTAAGGGAGATGGGGCATGAAGTTATTTCTAGGAGTTGGACACATACCAAGTTTAGCTCAGTTCTGGGCATCTTTGAAATACCTATACAAACTTGTTCCTACATAGTAACTTGCAACTTTGAATTAGAATGTGCTTGCTTACAGCAACGTGCTATATGTTCTGAATGCCCGAATTGGGAATCTGTGTCAAAACTTTGTTAGGAATTATGTGATCCTTACTAGCTGGAAGTAAGGGAGATGGGGCATGAAGTTATTTCTAGGAGTTGGACACATACCAAGTTTAGCTCAGTTCTGGGCATCTTTGAAATACCTATACAAACTTGTTCCTACATAGTAACTTGCATCTTTGAATGAGAATGTGCTTGCTTATAGCAACGTGCTATATGTTCTGAATGCCCGAATTGGGAATCTGTGTCAAAACTTTGTTAGGAATTGTGTGATCCTTACTAGCTGGAAGTAAGGGAGATGGGGCATGAAGTTATTTCTAGGAGTTGGACACATACCAAGTTTAGCTCAGTTCCGGGCATCTTTGAAATACCTATACAAACTTGTTCCTACATAGTAACTTGCATCTTTGAATGAGAATCTGCTTGCTTACAGCAACGTGCTATATGTTCTGAATGCCCGAATTGGGAATCTGTGTCAAAACTTTGTTTGGAATTGTGTGATCCTTACTAGCTGGAAGTAAGGGAGATGGGGCATGAAGTTATTTCTAGGAGTTTGACACATACCAAGTTTAGCTCAGTTCCGGGCATCTTTGAAATACCTATACAAACTTGTTCCTACATAGTAACTTGCAACTTTGAATGAGAATCTGCTTGCTTACAGCAACGTGCTATATGTTCTGAATGCCCGAATTGGGAATCTGTGTCAAAACTTTGTTAGGAATTGTGTGATCCTTACTAGCTGGAAGTAAGGTAGATGGGGCATGAAGTTATTTCTAGGAGTTGGACACATACCAAGTTTAGCTCAGTTCTGGGCATCTTTGAAATACCTATACAAACTTGTTCTTACATAGTAACTTGCAACTTTGAATGAGAATGTGCTTGCTTACAGCAACGTGCTATATGTTCTGAATGCCCGAATTGGGAATCTGTGTCCAAACTTTGTTAGGAATTGTGTGATCCTTACTAGCTGGAAGTAAGGGAGATGGGGCATGAAGTTATTTCTAGGAGTTGGACACATACCAAGTTTAGCTCAGTTCTGGGCATCTTTGAAATACCTATACAAACTTGTTCCTACATAGTAACTTGCAACTTTGAATGAAAATGTGCTTGCTTACAGCAACGTGCTATATGTTCTGAATGCCCGAATTGGGAATCTGTGTCAAACCTTTGTTAGGAATTATGTGATCCTTACTAGCTGGAAGTAAGGGAGATGGGGCATGAAGTTATTTCTAGGAGTTGGACACATACCAAGTTTAGCTCAGTCCTGGGCATCTTTGAAACACCTATACAAACTTGTTCCTACATAGTAACTTGCATCTTTGAATGAGAATGTGCTTGCTTACAGCAACGTGCTATATGTTCTGAATGCCGGAATTGGGAATCTGTGTCAAACCTTTGTTAGGAATTATGTGATCCTTAATAGCTGGATGTAAGGGAGATGGGGCATGAAGTTATTTCTAGGAGTTGGACACATAGCAAGTTTAGCTCAGTCCTGTGCATCTTTGAAATACCTATACAAACTTGTTCCTACATAGTAACTTGCATCTTTGAATGAGAATGTGCTTGCTTACAGCAACGTGCTATATGTTCTGAATGCCCGAATTGGGAATCTGTGTCAAAACTTTGTTAGGAATTGTGTGATCCTTACTAGCTGGAAGTAAGGTAGATGGGGCATGAAGTTATTTCTAGGAGTTGGACACATACCAAGTTTAGCTCAGTTCTGGGCATCTTTGAAATACGTATACAAACTTGTTCTTACATAGTAACTTGCAACTTTGAATGAGAATGTGCTTGCTTACAGCAACGTGCTATATGTTCTGAATGCCCGAATTGGGAATCTGTGTCCAAACTTTGTTAGGAATTGTGTGATCCTTACTAGCTGGAAGTAAGGGAGATGGGGCATGAAGTTATTTCTAGGAGTTGGACACATACCAAGTTTAGCTCAGTTCTGGGCATCTTTGAAATACCTATACAAACTTGTTCCTACATAGTAACTTGCAACTTTGAATGAAAATGTGCTTGCTTACAGCAACGTGCTATATGTTCTGAATGCCCGAATTGGGAATCTGTGTCAAACCTTTGTTAGGAATTATGTGATCCTTACTAGCTGGAAGTAAGGGAGATGGGGCATGAAGTTATTTCTAGGAGTTGGACACATACCAAGTTTAGCTCAGTCCTGGGCATCTTTGAAACACCTATACAAACTTGTTCCTACATAGTAACTTGCATCTTTGAATGAGAATGTGCTTGCTTACAGCAACGTGCTATATGTTCTGAATGCCGGAATTGGGAATCTGTGTCAAACCTTTGTTAGGAATTATGTGATCCTTAATAGCTGGATGTAAGGGAGATGGGGCATGAAGTTATTTCTAGGAGTTGGACACATAGCAAGTTTAGCTCAGTCCTGTGCATCTTTGAAATACCTATACAAACTTGTTCCTACATAGTAACTTGCATCTTTGAATGAGAATGTGCTTGCTTACAGCAACGTGCTATATGTTCTGAATGCCCGAATTGGAAATCTGTGTCAAAACTTTGTTAGGAATTATGTGATCCTTTCTAGCTGGAAGTAAGGGAGATGGGGCATGAAGTTATTTCTAGGAGTTGGACACATACCAAGTTTAGCTCAGTTCTGGGCATCTTTGAAATACCTATACAAACTTGTTCCTACATAGTAACTTGCATCTTTGAATGAGAATGTGCTTGCTTACAGCAACGTGCTATATGTTCTGAATGCCCGAATTGGGAATCTGTGTCCAAACTTTGTTACGAATTATGTGATCCTTACTAGCTGGAAGTAAGGGAGATGGGGCATGAAGTGATTTCTAGGAGTTGGACACATACAAAGTTTAGCTCAGTTCTGGGCATCTTTGAAATACCTATACAAACTTGTTCCTACATAGTAACTTGCAACTTTGAATCAAAATGTGCTTGCTTACAGCAACGTGCTATATGTTCTGAATGCCCGAATTGGGAATCTGTGTCCAAACTTTGTTAGGAATTACGTGCTCCTTACTAGCTGGAAGTAAGGGAGATGGGGCATGAAGTTATTTCTAGGAGTTGGACACATACCAAGTTTAGCTCAGTTCTGTGCATCTTTGAAATACCTATACAAACTTGTTCCTACATAGTAACTTGCAACTTTGAATTAGAATGTGCTTGCATACAGCAACGTGCTATATGTTCTGAATGCCCGAATTGGGAATCTGTGTCAAAACTTTGTTAGGAATTACGTGAACCTTACTAGCTGAAAGTAAGGGAGATGGGGCATGAAGTTATTTCTTGGAGTTGGAGACATACCAAGTTTAGCTCAGTTCTGGGCATCTTTGCAATAACTATACAAACTTGTTCCTACATAGTAACTTGCATCTTTGAATGAGAATGTGCTTGCTTACAGCAACGTGCTATATGTTCTGAATGCCCGAATTGGCAATCTGTGTCAAAACTTTGTTAGGAATTACGTGATCCTTACTAGCTGGAAGTAAGGGAGATGGGGCATGAAGTTATTTCTAGGAGTTGGACACATACCAAGTTTAGCTCAGTTCTGGGCATCTTTGAAATACCTATACAAACTTGTTCCTACATAGTAACTTGCATCTTTGAATGAGAATCTGCTTGCTTACAGCAACGTGCTATATGTTCTGAATGCCCGAATTGGGAATCTGTGTCAAAACTTTGTTAGGAATTATGTGATCCTTACTAGCTGGAAGTAAGGGAGATGGGGCATGAAGTTATTTCTAGGAGTTGGACACATACCAAGTTTAGCTCAGTTCTGGGCATCTTTGAAATACCTATACAAACTTTTTTCTACATAGTAACTTGCATCTTTGAATGAGAATCTGCTTGCTTACAGCAACGTGCTATATGTTCTGAATGCCCGAATTGGGAATCTGTGTCAAAACTTTGTTAGGAATTATGTGATCCTTACTAGCTGGAAGTAAGGGAGATGGGGCATGAAGTTATTTCTAGGAGTTGGACACATACCAAGTTTAGCTCAGTTCTGGGCATCTTTGAAATACCTATACAAACTTGTTCCTACATAGTAACTTGCATCTTTGAATGAGAATGTGCTTGCTTACAGCAACGTGCTATATGTTCTGAATGCCCGAATTGGGAATCTGTGTCAAAACTTTGTTAGGAATTATGTGATCCTTACTAGCTGGAAGTAAGGGAGATGGGGCATGAAGTTATTTCTAGGAGTTGGACACATACCAAGTTTAGCTCAGTTCTGGGCATCTTTGAAATACCTATACAAACTTGTTCCTACATAGTAACTTGCATCTTTGAATGAGAATCTGCTTGCTTACAGCAACGTGCTATATGTTCTGAATGTCCGAATTGGGAATCTGTGTCAAAACTTTGTTAGGAATTGTGTGATCATTACTAGATGGAAGTAAGGGAGATGGGGCATGAAGTTATTTCTAGGAGTTGGACACATACCAAGTTTAGCTCAGTTCTGGGCATCTTTGAAATACCTATACAAACTTGTTCCTACATAGTAACTTGCAACTTTGAATGAGAATCTGCTTGCTTACAGCAACGTGCTATATGTTCTGAATGCCCGAATTGGGAATCTGTGTCAAATCTTTGTTAGGAATTATGTGATCCTTACTAGCTGGAAGTAAGGGAGATGGGGCACGAAGTTATTTCTAGGAGTTGGACACATACCAAGTTTAGCTCAGTTCTGGGCATCTTTGAAATACCTATACAAACTTCTTCCTACATAGTAACTTGCAACTTTGAATGAAAATGTGCTTGCTTACTGCAACCTGCTATATGTTCTGAATGCCCGAATTGGGAATATGTGTCAAACCTTTGTTAGGAATTATGTGATCCTTATTAGCTGGAAGTAAGGGAGATGGGGCACGAAGTTATTTCTAGGAGTTGGACACATACCAAGTTTAGCTCAGTTCTGGGCATCTTTGAAATACCTATACAAACTTGTTCCTACATAGTAACTTGCATCTTTGAATGAGAATCTGCTTGCTTACAGCAACGTGCTATATGTTCTGAATGCCCGAATTGGGAATCTGTGTCAAAACTTTGTTAGGAATTATGTGATCCTTACTAGCTGGAAGTAAGGGAGATGGGGCATGAAGTTATTTCTAGTAGTTGGACACATACCAAGTTTAGCTCACTTCTGGGCATCTTTGAAATACCTATACAAACTTGTTCCTACATAGTAACTTGCAACTTTGAATGAAAATGTGCTTGCTTACAGCAACGTGCTATATGTTCTGAATGCCCGAATTGGCAATCTGTGTCAAAACTTTGTTAGGAATTATGTGATCCTTACTAGCTGGAAGTAAGGGAGATGGGGCATGAAGTTATTTCTAGGAGTTGGACACATACCAAGTTTAGCTCAGTTCTGGGCCTCTTTGAAATACCTATACAAACTTGTTCCTACATAGTAACTTGCAACTTTGAATGAAAATGTGCTTGCTTACAGCAAAGTGCTATATGTTCTGAATGCCCGAATTGGGAATCTGTGTCAAAACTTTGTTAGGAATTATGTGATCCTTACTAGCTGGAAGTAAGGGAGATGGGGCATGAAGTTATTTCTAGGAGTTGGACACATACCAAGTTTAGCTCAGTTCTGGGCATCTTTGAAATACCTATACAAACTTGTTCCTACATAGTAACTTGCATCTTTCAATGAGAATGTGCTTGCTTACAGCAACGAGCTATATGTTCTGAATGCCCGAATTGGCAAACTGTGTCAAAACTTTGTTAGGAATTATGTGATCCTTACTAGCTGGAAGTAAGGGAGATGGGGCATGAAGTTATTTCTAGGAGTTGGACACATACCAAGTTTAGCTCAGTTCTGGGCATCTTTGAAATACCTATACAAACTTGTTCCTACATAGTAACTTGCAACTTTGAATGAGAATGTGCTTGCTTACAGCAACCTGCTATATGTTCTGAATGCCCGAATTGGGAATCTGTGTCCAAACTTTGTTAGGAATTATGTGATCCTTACTAGCTGGAAGTAAGGGAGATGGGGCATGAAGTTATTTCTAGGAGTTGGACACATACCAAGTTTAGCTCAGTTCTGGGCATCTTTGAAATACCTATACAAACTTGTTCCTACATAGTAACTTGCAACTTTGAATGAGAATGTGCTTGCTTACAGCAACGTGCTATATGTTCTGAATGCCCGAATTGGGAATCTGTGTCAGAACTTTGTTAGGAATTATGTGATCCTTACTAGCTGGAAGTAAGGGAGTTGGGGCATGAAGTCATTTCTAGGAGTTGGACATATACCAAGTTTAGCTCAGTTCTGGGCATCTTTGAAATACCTATACAAACTTGTTCCTACATAGTAACTTGCATCTTTGAATGAGAATGTGCTTGCTTACAGCAACGTGCTATATGTTCTGAATGCCCGAATTGGCAATCTGTGTCAGAACTTTGTTAGGAATTATGTGATCCTTACTTGCTGGAAGTAAGGGAGATGGGGCATGAAGTCATTTCTAGGAGTTGGACACATACCAAGTTTAGCTCAGTTCTGGGCATCTTTGAAATACCTATACAAACTTGTTCCTACATACTAACTTGCATCTTTGAATGAGAATGTGCTTGCTTACAGCAACGTGCTATATGTTCTGAATGCCCGAATTGGCAATCTGTGTCAAAACTTTGTTAGGAATTATGTGATCCTTACTAGCTGGAAGTAAGGGAGATGGGGCATGAAGTTATTTCTAGGAGTTGGACACATACCAAGTTTAGCTCAGTTCTGGGCATCTTTCAAATACCTATACAAACTTGTTCCTACATAGTAACTTGCAACTTTGAATGAGAATGTGCTTGCTTGCAGCAACGTGCTATATGTTCTGAATGCCCGATTTGGGAATCTGTGTCAAAACTTTGTTAGGAATTATGTGATCCTTACTAGCTGGAAGTAAGGGAGATGGGGCATGAAGTTATTTCTAGGAGTTGGACACATACCAAGTTTAGCTCAGTTCTGGGCATCTTTGAAATACCTATACAAACTTGTTCCTACATAGTAACTTGCATCTTTGAATGAGAATGTGCTTGCTTACAGCAACGTGCTATATGTTCTGAATGCCCGAATTGGCAATCTGTGTCAAAACTTTGTTAGGATTTATGTGATCCTTACTAGATGGAAGTAAGGGAGATGGGGCATGAAGTTATTTCTAGGAGTTGGACACATACCAAGTTTAGCTCAGTTCTGGGCATCTTTGAAATACCTATACAAACTTGTTCCTACATAGTAACTTGCATCTTTGAATGAGAATCTGCTTGCTTACAGCAACGTGCTATATGTTCTGAATGCCCGAATTGGGAATCTGTGTCAAATCTTTGTTAGGAATTATGTGATCCTTACTAGCTGGAAGTAAGGGAGATGGGGCACGAAGTTATTTCTAGGAGTTGGACACATACCAAGTTTAGCTCAGTTCTGGGCATCTTTGAAATACCTATACAAACTTTTTTCTACATAGTAACTTGCATCTTTGAATGAGAATCTGCTTGCTTACAGCAACGTGCTATATGTTCTGAATGCCCGAATTGGGAATCTGTGTCAAAACTTTGTTAGGAATTATGTGATCCTTACTAGCTGGAAGTAAGGGAGATGGGGCATGAAGTTATTTCTAGGAGTTGGACACATACCAAGTTTAGCTCAGTTCTGGGCATCTTTGAAAAACCTATACAAACTTGTTCCTACATAGTAACTTGCATCTTTGAATGAGAATGTGCTTGCTTACAGCAACGTGCTATATGTTCTGAATGCCCGAATTGGGAATCTGTGTCAAAACTTTGTTAGGAATTATGTGATCCTTACTAGCTGGAAGTAAGGGAGATGGGGCATGAAGTTATTTCTAGGAGTTGGACACATACCAAGTTTAGCTCAGTTCTGGGCATCTTTGAAATACCTATACAAACTTGTTCCTACATAGTAACTTGCATCTTTGAATGAGAATCTGCTTGCTTACAGCAACGTGCTATATGTTCTGAATGTCCGAATTGGGAATCTGTGTCAAAACTTTGTTAGGAATTGTGTGATCCTTACTAGATGGAAGTAAGGGAGATGGGGCATGAAGTTATTTCTAGGAGTTGGACACATACCAAGTTTAGCTCAGTTCTGGGCATCTTTGAAATACCTATACAAACTTGTTCCTACATAGTAACTTGCAACTTTGAATGAGAATCTGCTTGCTTACAGCAACGTGCTATATGTTCTGAATGCCCGAATTGGGAATCTGTGTCAAAACTTTGTTAGGAATTATGTGATCCTTACTAGCTGGAAGAAAGGGAGATGGGGCACGAAGTTATTTCTAGGAGTTGGACACATACCAAGTTTAGCTCAGTTCTGGGCATCTTTGAAATACCTATACAAACTTCTTCCTACATAGTAACTTGCAACTTTGAATGAAAATGTGCTTGCTTACAGCAACCTGCTATATGTTCTGAATGCCCGAATTGGGAATATGTGTCAAACCTTTGTTAGGAATTATGTGATCCTTACTAGCTGGAAGTAAGGGAGATGGGGCACGAAGTTATTTCTAGGAGTTGGACACATACCAAGTTTAGCTCAGTTCTGGGCATCTTTGAAATACCTATACAAACTTGTTCCTACATAGTAACTTGCATCTTTGAATGAGAATCTGCTTGCTTACAGCAACGTGCTATATGTTCTGAATGCCCGAATTGGGAATCTGTGTCAAAACTTTGTTAGGAATTATGTGATCCTTACTAGCTGGAAGTAAGGGAGATGGGGCATGAAGTTATTTCTAGGAGTTGGACACATACCAAGTTTAGCTCACTTCTGGGCATCTTTGAAATACCTATACAAACTTGTTCCTACATAGTAACTTGCAACTTTGAATGAAAATGTGCTTGCTTACAGCAACGTGCTATATGTTCTGAATGCCCGAATTGGCAATCTGTGTCAAAACTTTGTTAGGAATTATGTGATCCTTACTAGCTGGAAGTAAGGGAGATGGGGCATGAAGTTATTTCTAGGAGTTGGACACATACCAAGTTTAGCTCAGTTCTGGGCCTCTTTGAAATACCTATACAAACTTGTTCCTACATAGTAACTTGCAACTTTGAATGAAAATGTGCTTGCTTACAGCAACGTGCTATATGTTCTGAATGCCCGAATTGGGAATCTGTGTCAAAACTTTGTTAGGAATTATGTGATCCTTACTAGCTGGAAGTAAGGGAGATGGGGCATGAAGTTATTTCTAGGAGTTGGACACATACCAAGTTTAGCTCAGTTCTGGGCCTCTTTGAAATACCTATACAAACTTGTTCCTACATAGTAACTTGCATCTTTCAATGAGAATGTGCTTGCTTACAGCAACGTGCTATATGTTCTGAATGCCCGAATTGGCAAACTGTGTCAAAACTTTGTTAGGAATTATGTGATCCTTACTAGCTGGAAGTAAGGGAGATGGGGCATGAAGTTATTTCTAGGAGTTGGACACATACCAAGTTTAGCTCAGTTCTGGGCATCTTTGAAATACCTATACAAACTTGTTCCTACATAGTAACTTGCAACTTTGAATGAGAATGTGCTTGCTTACAGCAACGTGCTATATGTTCTGAAAGCCCGAATTGGGAATCTGTGTCCAAACTTTGTTAGGAATTATGTGATCCTTACTAGCTGGAAGTAAGGGAGATGGGGCATGAAGTTATTTCTAGGAGTTGGACACATACCAAGTTTAGCTCAGTTCTGGGCATCTTTGAAATACCTATACAAACTTGTTCCTACATAGTAACTTGCAACTTTGAATGAGAATGTGCTTGCTTACAGCAACGTGCTATATGTTCTGAATGCCCGAATTGGGAATCTGTGTCAGAACTTTGTTAGGAATTATGTGATCCTTACTAGCTGGAAGTAAGGGAGTTGGGGCATGAAGTCATTTCTAGGAGTTGGACACATACCAAGTTTAGCTCAGTTCTGGGCATCTTTGAAATACCTATACAAACTTGTTCCTACATAGTAACTTGCATCTTTGAATGAGAATGTGCTTGCTTACAGCAACGTGCTATATGTTCTGAATGCCCGAATTGGCAATCTGTGTCAGAACTTTGTTAGGAATTATGTGATCCTTACTTGCTGGAAGTAAGGGAGATGGGGCATGAAGTCATTTCTAGGAGTTGGACACATACCAAGTTTAGCTCAGTTCTGGGCATCTTTGAAATACCTATACAAACTTGTTCCTACATACTAACTTGCATCTTTGAATGAGAATGTGCTTGCTTACAGCAACGTGCTATATGTTCTGAATGCCCGAATTGGCAATCTGTGTCAAAACTTTGTTAGGAATTATGTGATCCTTACTAGCTGGAAGTAAGGGAGATGGGGCATGAAGTTATTTCTAGGAGTTGGACACATACCAAGTTTAGCTCAGTTCTGGGCATCTTTCAAATACCTATACAAACTTGTTCCTACATAGTAACTTGCAACTTTGAATGAGAGTGTGCTTGCTTGCAGCAACGTGCTATATGTTCTGAATGCCCGATTTGGGAATCTGTGTCAAAACTTTGTTAGGAATTATGTGATCCTTACTAGCTGGAAGTAAGGGAGATGGGGCATGAAGTTATTTCTAGGAGTTGGACACATACCAAGTTTAGCTCAGTTCTGGGCATCTTTGAAATACCTATACAAACTTGTTCCTACATAGTAACTTGCATCTTTGAATGAGAATGTGCTTGCTTACAGCAACGTGCTATATGTTCTGAATGCCCGAATTGGCAATCTGTGTCAAAACTTTGTTAGGATTTATGTGATCCTTACTAGATGGAAGTAAGGGAGATGGGGCATGAAGTTATTTCTAGGAGTTGGACACATACCAAGTTTAGCTCAGTTCTGGGCATCTTTGAAATACCTATACAAACTTGTTCCTACATAGTAACTTGCATCTTTGAATGAGAATCTGCTTGCTTACAGCAACGTGCTATATGTTCTGAATGCCCGAATTGGGAATCTGTGTCAAATCTTTGTTAGGAATTATGTGATCCTTACTAGCTGGAAGTAAGGGAGATGGGGCACGAAGTTATTTCTAGGAGTTGGACACATACCAAGTTTAGCTCAGTTCTGGGCATCTTTGAAATACCTATACAAACTTGTTCCTACATAGTAACTTGCAACTTTGAATGAAAATGTGCTTGCTTACAGCAACGTGCTATATGTTCTGAATGCCCCAATTGGGAATATGTGTCAAACCTTTGTTAGGAATTATGTGATCCTTACTAGCTGGAAGTAAGGGAGATGGGGCACGAAGTTATTTCTAGGAGTTGGACACATACCAAGTTTAGCTCAGTTCTGGGCATCTTTGAAATACCTATACAAACTTGTTCCTACATAGTAACTTGCATCTTTGAATGAGAATCTGCTTGCTTACAGCAACGTGCTATATGTTCTGAATGCCCGAATTGGCAATCTGTGTCAAAACTTTGTTAGGAATTATGTGATCCTTACTAGCTGGAAGTAAGGGAGATGGGGCATGAAGTTATTTCTAGGAGTTGGACACATACCAAGTTTAGCTCAGTTCTGGGCATCTTTGAAATACCTATACAAACTTGTTCCTACATAGTAACTTGCAATTTGAATGAGAATGTGCTTGCTTACAGCAACGTGCTATATGTTCTGAATGCCCGAATTGGGAATCTGTGTCAGAACTTTGTTAGGAATTATGTGATCCTTACTAGCTGGAAGTAAGGGAGATGGGGCATGAAGTTATTTCTAGGAGTTGGACACATACCAAGTTTAGCTCAGTTCTGGGCATCTTTGAAATACCTATACAAACTTGTTCCTACATAGTAACTTGCAACTTTGAATGAGAATGTGCTTGCTTACAGCAACGTGCTACATGTTCTGAATGCCCGAATTGGGAATCTGTGTCAAAAGTTTGTTAGGAATTATGTGATCCTTACTAGCTGGAAGTAAGGGAGATGGGGCATGAAGTTATTTCTAGGAGTTGGACACATACCAAGTTTAGCTCAGTTCTGGGCATCTTTGAAATACCTATACAAACTTGTTCCTACATAGTAACTTGCATCTTTGAATGAGAATGTGCTTGCTTACAGCAACGTGCTATATGTTCTGAATGCCCGAATTGGCAATCTGTGTCAAAACTTTGTTAGGATTTATGTGATCCTTACTAGATGGAAGTAAGGGAGATGGGGCATGAAGTTATTTCTAGGAGTTGGACACATACCAAGTTTAGCTCAGTTCTGGGCATCTTTGAAATACCTATACAAACTTGTTCCTACATAGTAACTTGCATCTTTGAATGAGAATCTGCTTGCTTACAGCAACGTGCTATATGTTCTGAATGCCCGAATTGGGAATCTGTGTCAAATCTTTGTTAGGAATTATGTGATCCTTACTAGCTGGAAGTAAGGGAGATGGGGCACGAAGTTATTTCTAGGAGTTGGACACATACCAAGTTTAGCTCAGTTCTGGGCATCTTTGAAATACCTATACAAACTTTTTTCTACATAGTAACTTGCATCTTTGAATGAGAATCTGCTTGCTTACAGCAACGTGCTATATGTTCTGAATGCCCGAATTGGGAATCTGTGTCAAAACTTTGTTAGGAATTATGTGATCCTTACTAGCTGGAAGTAAGGGAGATGGGGCATGAAGTTATTTCTAGGAGTTGGACACATACCAAGTTTAGCTCAGTTCTGGGCATCTTTGAAAAACCTATACAAACTTGTTCCTACATAGTAACTTGCATCTTTGAATGAGAATGTGCTTGCTTACAGCAACGTGCTATATGTTCTGAATGCCCGAATTGGGAATCTGTGTCAAAACTTTGTTAGGAATTATGTGATCCTTACTAGCTGGAAGTAAGGGAGATGGGGCATGAAGTTATTTCTAGGAGTTGGACACATACCAAGTTTAGCTCAGTTCTGGGCATCTTTGAAATACCTATACAAACTTGTTCCTACATAGTAACTTGCATCTTTGAATGAGAATCTGCTTGCTTACAGCAACGTGCTATATGTTCTGAATGTCCGAATTGGGAATCTGTGTC
This sequence comes from Diceros bicornis minor, assembly GCF_020826845.1. Lineage (NCBI taxonomy): Eukaryota > Metazoa > Chordata > Mammalia > Perissodactyla > Rhinocerotidae > Diceros > Diceros bicornis. Next base: position 160,037 of record NW_026691136.1, on the reverse strand, counting down.
AAAACTTTGTTAGGAATTGTGTGATCCTTACTAGATGGAAGTAAGGGAGATGGGGCATGAAGTTATTTCTAGGAGTTGGACACATACCAAGTTTAGCTCAGTTCTGGGCATCTTTGAAATACCTATACAAACTTGTTCCTACATAGTAACTTGCAACTTTGAATGAGAATCTGCTTGCTTACAGCAACGTGCTATAAATTCTGAATGCCCGAATTGGGAATCTGTGTCAAAACTTTGTTAGGAATTATGTGATCCTTACTAGCTGGAAGAAAGGGAGATGGGGCACGAAGTTATTTCTAGGAGTTGGACACATACCAAGTTTAGCTCAGTTCTGGGCATCTTTGAAATACCTATACAAACTTCTTCCTACATAGTAACTTGCAACTTTGAATGAAAATGTGCTTGCTTACAGCAACCTGCTATATGTTCTGAATGCCCGAATTGGGAATATGTGTCAAACCTTTGTTAGGAATTATGTGATCCTTACTAGCTGGAAGTAAGGGAGATGGGGCACGAAGTTATTTCTAGGAGTTGGACACATACCAAGTTTAGCTCAGTTCTGGGCATCTTTGAAATACCTATACAAACTTGTTCCTACATAGTAACTTGCATCTTTGAATGAGAATCTGCTTGCTTACAGCAACGTGCTATATGTTCTGAATGCCCGAATTGGGAATCTGTGTCAAAACTTTGTTAGGAATTATGTGATCCTTACTAGCTGGAAGTAAGGGAGATGGGGCATGAAGTTATTTCTAGGAGTTGGACACATACCAAGTTTAGCTCACTTCTGGGCATCTTTGAAATACCTATACAAACTTGTTCCTACATAGTAACTTGCAACATTGAATGAAAATGTGCTTGCTTACAGCAACGTGCTATATGTTCTGAATGCCCGAATTGGCAATCTGTGTCAAAACTTTGTTAGGAATTATGTGATCCTTACTAGCTGGAAGTAAGGGAGATGGGGCATGAAGTTATTTCTAGGAGTTGGACACATACCAAGTTTAGCTCAGTTCTGGGCCTCTTTGAAATACCTATACAAACTTGTTCCTACATAGTAACTTGCAACTTTGAATGAAAATGTGCTTGCTTACAGCAACGTGCTATATGTTCTGAATGCCCGAATTGGGAATCTGTGTCAAAACTTTGTTAGGAATTATGTGATCCTTACTAGCTGGAAGTAAGGGAGATGGGGCATGAAGTTATTTCTAGGAGTTGGACACATACCAAGTTTAGCTCAGTTCTGGGCCTCTTTGAAATACCTATACAAACTTGTTCCTACATAGTAACTTGCATCTTTCAATGAGAATGTGCTTGCTTACAGCAACGTGCTATATGTTCTGAATGCCCGAATTGGCAAACTGTGTCAAAACTTTGTTAGGAATTATGTGATCCTTACTAGCTGGAAGTAAGGGAGATGGGGCATGAAGTTATTTCTAGGAGTTGGACACATACCAAGTTTAGCTCAGTTCTGGGCATCTTTGAAATACCTATACAAACTTGTTCCTACATAGTAACTTGCAACTTTGAATGAGAATGTGCTTGCTTACAGCAACGTGCTATATGTTCTGAAAGCCCGAATTGGGAATCTGTGTCCAAACTTTGTTAGGAATTATGTGATCCTTACTAGCTGGAAGTAAGGGAGATGGGGCATGAAGTTATTTCTAGGAGTTGGACACATACCAAGTTTAGCTCAGTTCTGGGCATCTTTGAAATACCTATACAAACTTGTTCCTACATAGTAACTTGCAACTTTGAATGAGAATGTGCTTGCTTACAGCAACGTGCTATATGTTCTGAATGCCCGAATTGGGAATCTGTGTCAGAACTTTGTTAGGAATTATGTGATCCTTACTAGCTGGAAGTAAGGGAGTTGGGGCATGAAGTCATTTCTAGGAGTTGGACACATACCAAGTTTAGCTCAGTTCTGGGCATCTTTGAAATACCTATACAAACTTGTTCCTACATAGTAACTTGCATCTTTGAATGAGAATGTGCTTGCTTACAGCAACGTGCTATATGTTCTGAATGCCCGAATTGGCAATCTGTGTCAGAACTTTGTTAGGAATTATGTGATCCTTACTTGCTGGAAGTAAGGGAGATGGGGCATGAAGTCATTTCTAGGAGTTGGACACATACCAAGTTTAGCTCAGTTCTGGGCATCTTTGAAATACCTATACAAACTTGTTCCTACATACTAACTTGCATCTTTGAATGAGAATGTGCTTGCTTACAGCAACGTGCTATATGTTCTGAATGCCCGAATTGGCAATCTGTGTCAAAACTTTGTTAGGAATTATGTGATCCTTACTAGCTGGAAGTAAGGGAGATGGGGCATGAAGTTATTTCTAGGAGTTGGACACATACCAAGTTTAGCTCAGTTCTGGGCATCTTTCAAATACCTATACAAACTTGTTCCTACATAGTAACTTGCAACTTTGAATGAGAGTGTGCTTGCTTGCAGCAACGTGCTATATGTTCTGAATGCCCGATTTGGGAATCTGTGTCAAAACTTTGTTAGGAATTATGTGATCCTTACTAGCTGGAAGTAAGGGAGATGGGGCATGAAGTTATTTCTAGGAGTTGGACACATACCAAGTTTAGCTCAGTTCTGGGCATCTTTGAAATACCTATACAAACTTGTTCCTACATAGTAACTTGCATCTTTGAATGAGAATGTGCTTGCTTACAGCAACGTGCTATATGTTCTGAATGCCCGAATTGGCAATCTGTGTCAAAACTTTGTTAGGATTTATGTGATCCTTACTAGATGGAAGTAAGGGAGATGGGGCATGAAGTTATTTCTAGGAGTTGGACACATACCAAGTTTAGCTCAGTTCTGGGCATCTTTGAAATACCTATACAAACTTGTTCCTACATAGTAACTTGCATCTTTGAATGAGAATCTGCTTGCTTACAGCAACGTGCTATATGTTCTGAATGCCCGAATTGGGAATCTGTGTCAAATCTTTGTTAGGAATTATGTGATCCTTACTAGCTGGAAGTAAGGGAGATGGGGCACGAAGTTATTTCTAGGAGTTGGACACATACCAAGTTTAGCTCAGTTCTGAGCATCTTTGAAATACCTATACAAACTTGTTCCTACATAGTAACTTGCAACTTTGAATGAAAATGTGCTTGCTTACAGCAACGTGCTATATGTTCTGAATGCCCCAATTGGGAATATGTGTCAAACCTTTGTTAGGAATTATGTGATCCTTACTAGCTGGAAGTAAGGGAGATGGGGCACGAAGTTATTTCTAGGAGTTGGACACATACCAAGTTTAGCTCAGTTCTGGGCATCTTTGAAATACCTATACAAACTTGTTCCTACATAGTAACTTGCATCTTTGAATGAGAATCTGCTTGCTTACAGCAACGTGCTATATGTTCTGAATGCCCGAATTGGCAATCTGTGTCAAAACTTTGTTAGGAATTATGTGATCCTTACTAGCTGGAAGTAAGGGAGATGGGGCATGAAGTTATTTCTAGGAGTTGGACACATACCAAGTTTAGCTCAGTTCTGGGCATCTTTGAAATACCTATACAAACTTGTTCCTACATAGTAACTTGCAATTTGAATGAGAATGTGCTTGCTTACAGCAACGTGCTATATGTTCTGAATGCCCGAATTGGGAATCTGTGTCAGAACTTTGTTAGGAATTATGTGATCCTTACTAGCTGGAAGTAAGGGAGATGGGGCATGAAGTTATTTCTAGGAGTTGGACACATACCAAGTTTAGCTCAGTTCTGGGCATCTTTGAAATACCTATACAAACTTGTTCCTACATAGTAACTTGCAACTTTGAATGAGAATGTGCTTGCTTACAGCAACGTGCTACATGTTCTGAATGCCCGAATTGGGAATCTGTGTCAAAAGTTTGTTAGGAATTATGTGATCCTTACTAGCTGGAAGTAAGGGAGATGGGGCATGAAGTTATTTCTAGGAGTTGGACACATACCAAGTTTAGCTCAGTTTTGGGCATCTTTGAAATACCTATACAAACTTGTTCCTACATAGTAACTTGCAACTTTGAATGAAAATGTGCTTGCTTACAGCAACGTGCTATATGTTCTGAATGCCCGAATTTGGAATCTGTGTCAGAACTTTGTTAGGAATTATGTGATCCTTACTAGCTGGAAGTAAGGGAGATGGGGCATGAAGTTATTTCTAGGAGTTGGAGACATACCAAGTTTAGCTCAGTTCTGGGCATGTTTGAAATACCTATACAAACTTGTTCCTACATAGTAACTTGCAACTTTGAATGAGAATGTGCTTGCTTGCAGCAACGTGCTATATGTTCTGAATGCCCGATTTGGGAATCTGTGTCAAAACTTTGTTAGGAATTATGTGATCCTTACTAGCTGGAAGTAAGGGAGATGGGGCATGAAGATATTTCTAGGAGTTGGACACATACCAAGTTTAGCTCAGTTCTGGGCATCTTTGAAATACCTATACAAACTTGTTCCTACATAGTAACTTGCAACTTTGAATGAGAATGTGCTTGCTTGCAGCAACGTGCTATATGTTCTGAATGCCCGATTTGGGAATCTGTGTCAAAACTTGTTAGGAATTATGTGATCCTTACTAGCTGGAAGTAAGGGAGATGGGGCATGAAGTTATTTCTAGGAGTTGGACACATACCAAGTTTAGCTCAGTTCTGGGCATCTTTGAAATACCTATACAAACTTGTTCCTACATAGTAACTTGCAACTTTGAATGAAAATGTGCTTGCTTACAGCAACGTGCTATATGTTCTGAATGCCCGAATTGGGAATCTGTGTCAAAACTTTGTTAGGAATTATGTGATCCTTACTAGCTGGAAGTAAGGGAGATGGGGCATGAAGTTATTTCTAGGAGTTGGACACATACCAAGTTTAGCTCAGTTCTGGGCATCTTTGAAATACCTATACAAACTTGTTCCTACATAGTAACTTGCATCTTTGAATGAGAATGTGCTTGCTTACAGCAACGTGCTATATGTTCTGAATGCCCGAATTGGCAATCTGTGTCAGAACTTTGTTAGGAATTATGTGATCCTTACTAGCTGGAAGTAAGGGAGATGGAGCATGAAGTTATTTCTAGGAGTTGGACACATACCAAGTTTAGCTGAGTTCTGTGCATCTTTGAAATACCTATACAAACTTGTTCTTACATAGTAACTTGCATCTTTGAATGAGAATCTGCTTGCTTACAGCAACGTGCTATATGTTCTGAATGCCCGAATTGGGAATCTGTGTCAAAACTTTGTTAGGAATTATGTGATCCTTACTAGATGGAAGTAAGGGAGATGGGGCATGAAGTTATTTCTAGGAGTTGGACACATACCAAGTTTAGCACAGTTCTGGGCATCTTTGAAATACCTATACAAACTTGTTCCTACATAGTAACTTGCATCTTTGAATGAGAATCTGCTTGCTTACAGCAACGTGCTGTATGTTCTGAATGCCCGAATTGGGAATCTGTGTCAAAACTTTGTTAGGAATTATGTGATCCTTAGTAGCTGGAAGTAAGGGAGATGGGGCATGAAGTTATTTCTAGGAGTTGGACACATACCAAGTTTAGCTCAGTTCTGGGCATCTTTGAAATACCTATACAAACTTGTTCCTACATAGTAACTTGCAACTTTGAATGAAAATGTGCTTGCTTACAGCAACGTGCTATATGTTCTGAATGCCCGAATTGGGAATATGTGTCAAACCTTTGTTAGGAATTATGTGATCCTTACTAGCTGGAAGTAAGGGAGATGGGGCACGAAGTTATTTCTAGGAGTTGGACACATACCAAGTTTAGCTCAGTTCTGGGCATCTTTGAAATACCTATACAAACTTGTTCCTACATAGTAACTTGCAACTTTGAATGAAAATGTGCTTGCTTACAGCAACGTGCTATATGTTCTGAATGCCCGAATTGGGAATATGTGTCAAACCTTTGTTAGGAATTATGTGATCCTTACTAGCTGGAAGTAAGGGAGATGGGGCACGAAGTTATTTCTAGGAGTTGGACACATACCAAGTTTAGCTCAGTTCTGGGCATCTTTGAAATACCTATACAAACTTGTTCCTACATAGTAACTTGCATCTTTGAATGAGAATCTGCTTGCTTACAGCAACGTGCTATATGTTCTGAATGCCCGAATTGGGAATCTGTGTCAGAACTTTGTTAGGAATTATGTGATCCTTACTAGCTGGAAGTAAGGGAGATGGGGCATGAAGTTATTTCTAGGAGTTGGAGACATACCAAGCTTAGCTCAGTTCTGGGCATCTTTGAAATACCTATACAAACTTGTTCCTACATAGTAACTTGCAACTTTGAATGAGAATGTGCTTGCTTGCAGCAACGTGCTATATGTTCTGAATGCCCGAATTGGGAATATGTGTCAAACCTTTGTTAGGAATTATGTGATCCTTACTAGCTGGAAGTAAGGGAGATGGGGCACGAAGTTATTTCTAGGAGTTGGACACATACCAAGTTTAGCTCAGTTCTGGGCATCTTTGAAATACCTATACAAACTTGTTCCTACATAGTAACTTGCATCTTTGAATGAGAATCTGCTTGCTTACAGCAACGTGCTATATGTTCTGAATGCCCGAATTGGGAATCTGTGTCAAAACTTTGTTAGGAATTATGTGATCCTTACTAGCTGGAAGTAAGGGAGATGGGGCACGAAGTTATTTCTAGGAGTTGGACACATACCAAGTTTAGCTCAGTTCTGGGCATCTTTGAAATACCTATACAAACTTGTTCCTACATAGTAACTTGCATCTTTGAATGAGAATCTGCTTGCTTACAGCAACGTGCTATATGTTCTGAATGCCCGAATTGGCAATCTGTCTCAAAACTTTGTTAGGAATTATGTGATCCTTACTAGCTGGAAGTAAGGGAGATGGGGCATGAAGTCATTTCTAGGAGTTGGACACATACCAAGTTTAGCTCAGTTCTGGGCATCTTTGAAATACCTATACAAACTTGTTCCTACATAGTCACTTGCAACTTTGAATGAGAATGTGCTTGCTTACAGCAACGTGCTATATGTTCTGAATGCCCGAATTGGCAATCTGTGTCAAAACTTTGTTAGGAATTATGTGATCCTTACTAGCTGGAAGTAAGGGAGATGGGGCATGAAGTTATTTCTAGGAGTTGGACACATACCAAGTTTAGCTCAGTTCTGGGCATCTTTGAAATACCTATACAAACTTGTTCCTACATAGTAACTTGCAACTTTGAATGAGAATGTGCTTGCTTACAGCAACGTGCTATATGTTCTGAATGCCCGAATTGGGAATCTGTGTCAAAACTTTGTTAGGAATTATGTGATCCTTACTAGCTGGAAGTAAGGGAGATGGGGCATGAAGTTATTTCTAGGAGTTGGACACATACCAAGTTTAGCTCAGTTCTGGGCATCTTTGAAATACCTATACAAACTTGTTCCTACATAGTAACTTGCAACTTTGAATGAAAATGTGCTTGCTTACAGCAACGTGCTATATGTTCTGAATGCCCGAATTGGGAATCTGTGTCAGAACTTTGTTAGGAATTATGTGATCCTTACTAGCTGGAAGTAAGGGAGATGGGGCATGAAGTTATTTCTAGGAGTTGGAGACATACCAAGTTTAGCTCAGTTCTGGGCATGTTTGAAATACCTATACAAACTTGTTCCTACATAGTAACTTGCAACTTTGAATGAGAATGTGCTTGCTTGCAGCAACGTGCTATATGTTCTGAATGCCCGATTTGGGAATCTGTGTCAAAACTTTGTTAGGAATTATGTGATCCTTACTAGCTGGAAGTAAGGGAGATGGGGCATGAAGTTATTTCTAGGAGTTGGACACATACCAAGTTTAGCTCAGTTCTGGGCATCTTTGAAATACCTATACAAACTTGTTCCTACATATTAACTTGCAACTTTGAATGAGAATGTGCTTGCTTGCAGCAACGTGCTATATGTTCTGAATGCCCGATTTGGGAATCTGTGTCAAAACTTTGTTAGGAATTCTGTGATCCTTACTAGCTGGAAGTAAGGGAGATGGGGCATGAAGTTATTTCTAGGAGTTGGACACATACCAAGTTTAGCTCAGTTCTGGGCATCTTTGAAATACCTATACAAACTTGTTCCTACATAGTAACTTGCATCTTTGAATGAGAATCTGCTTGCTTACAGCAACGTGCTATATGTTCTGAATGCCCGAATTGGAAATCTGTGTCAAAACTTTGTTAGGAATTATGTGATCCTTACTAGCTGGAAGTAAGGGAGATGGGGCATGAAGTTATTTCTAGGAGTTGGACACATACCAAGTTTAGCTCAGTTCTGGGCATCTTTGAAATACCTATACAAACATGTTCCTACATAGTAACTTGCAACTTTGAATGAGAATGTGCTTGCTTGCAGCAACGTGCTATATGTTCTGAATGCCCGATTTGGGAATCTGTGTCAAAACTTGTTAGGAATTATGTGATCCTTACTAGCTGGAAGTAAGGGAGATGGGGCATGAAGTTATTTCTAGGAGTTGGACACATACCAATTTTAGCTCAGTTCTGGGCATCTTTGAAATACCTATACAAACTTGTTCCTACATAGTAACTTGCAACTTTGAATGAAAATGTGCTTGCTTACAGCAACGTGCTATATGTTCTGAATGCCCGAATTGGGAATCTGTGTCAAAACTTTGTTAGGAATTATGTGATCCTTACTAGCTGGAAGTAAGGGAGATGGGGCATGAAGTTATTTCTAGGAGTTGGACACATACCAAGTTTAGCTCAGTTCTGGGCATCTTTGAAATACCTATACAAACTTGTTCCTACATAGTAACTTGCATCTTTGAATGAGAATGTGCTTGCTTACAGCAACGTGCTATATGTTCTGAATGCCCGAATTGGCAATCTGTGTCAGAACTTTGTTAGGAATTATGTGATCCTTACTAGCTGGAAGTAAGGGAGATGGAGCATGAAGTTATTTCTAGGAGTTGGACACATACCAAGTTTAGCTCAGTTCTGTGCATCTTTGAAATACCTATACAAACTTGTTCCTACATAGTAACTTGCATCTTTGAATGAGAATGTGCTTGCTTACAGCAACGTGCTATATGTTCTGAATGCCCGAATTGGGAATCTGTGTCAAAACATTGTTAGGAATTATGTGATCCTTACTAGCTGGAAGTAAGGGAGATGGGGCATGAAGTTATTTCTAGGAGTTGGACACATACCAAGTTTAGCACAGTTCTGGGCATCTTTGAAATACCTATACAAACTTGTTCCTACATAGTAACTTGCAACTTTGAATGAAAATGTGCTTGCTTACAGCAACGTGCTGTATGTTCTGAATGCCCGAATTGGGAATCTGTGTCAAAACTTTGTTAGGAATTATGTGATCCTTACTAGCTGGAAGTAAGGGAGATGGGGCATGAAGTTATTTCTAGGAGTTGGACACATACCAAGTTTAGCTCAGTTCTGGGCATCTTTGAAATACCTATACAAACTTGTTCCTACATAGTAACTTGCATCTTTGAATGAGAATCTGCTTGCTTACAGCATCGTGCTATATGTTCTGAATGCCCGAATTGGCAATCTGTGTCAAAACTTTGTTAGGAATTATGTGATCCTTACTAGCTGGAAGTAAGGGAGATGGGGCATGAAGTTATTTCTAGGAGTTGGACACATACCAAGTTTAGCTCAGTTCTGGGCATCTTTGAAATACCTATACAAACTTGTTCCTACATAGTAACTTGCAACTTTGAATGAAAATGTGCTTGCTTACAGCAACGTGCTATATGTTCTGAATGCCCGAATTGGGAATATGTGTCAAACCTTTGTTAGGAATTATGTGATCCTTACTAGCTGGAAGTAAGGGAGATGGGGCACGAAGTTATTTCTAGGAGTTGGACACATACCAAGTTTAGCTCAGTTCTGGGCATCTTTGAAATACCTATACAAACTTGTTCCTACATAGTAACTTGCAACTATGAATGAAAATGTGCTTGCTTACAGCAACGTGCTATATGTTCTGAATGCCCGAATTGGGAATATGTGTCAAACCTTTGTTAGGAATTATGTGATCCTTACTAGCTGGAAGTAAGGGAGATGGGGCACGAAGTTATTTCTAGGAGTTGGACACATACCAAGTTTAGCTCAGTTCTGGGCATCTTTGAAATACCTATACAAACTTGTTCCTACATAGTAACTTGCATCTTTGAATGAGAATCTGCTTGCTTACAGCAACGTGCTATATGTTCTGAATGCCCGAATTGGGAATCTGTGTCAGAACTTTGTTAGGAATTATGTGATCCTTACTAGCTGGAAGTAAGGGAGATGGGGCATGAAGTTATTTCTAGGAGTTGGAGACATACCAAGCTTAGCTCAGTTCTGGGCATGTTTGAAATACCTATACAAACTTGTTCCTACATAGTAACTTGCAACTTTGAATGAGAATGTGCTTGCTTGCAGCAACGTGCTATATGTTCTGAATGCCCGAATTGGGAATATGTGTCAAACCTTTGTTAGGAATTATGTGATCCTTACTAGCTGGAAGTAAGGGAGATGGGGCACGAAGTTATTTCTAGGAGTTGGACACATACCAAGTTTAGCTCAGTTCTGGGCATCTTTGAAATACCTATACAAACTTGTTCCTACATAGTAACTTGCATCTTTGAATGAGAATCTGCTTGCTTACAGCAACGTGCTATATGATCTGAATGCCAGAATTGGGAATCTGTGTCAAAACTTTGTTAGGAATTATGTGATCCTTACTAGCTGGAAGTAAGGGAGATGGGGCACGAAGTTATTTGTAGGAGTTGGACACATACCAAGTTTAGCTCAGTTCTGGGCATCTTTGAAATACCTATACAAACTTGTTCCTACATAGTAACTTGCATCTTTGAATGAGAATCTGCTTGCTTACAGCAACGTGCTATATGTTCTGAATGCCCGAATTGGCAATCTGTCTCAAAACTTTGTTAGGAATTATGTGATCCTTACTAGCTGGAAGTAAGGGAGATGGGGCATGAAGTTATTTCTAGGAGTTGGACACATACCAAGTTTAGCTCAGTTCTGGGCATCTTTGAAATACCTATACAAACTTGTTCCTACATAGTAACTTGCAACTTTGAATGAGAATGTGCTTGCTTACAGCAACGTGCTATATGTTCTGAATGCCCGAATTGGCAATCTGTGTCAAAACTTTGTTAGGAATTATGTGATCCTTACTAGCTGGAAGTAAGGGAGATGGGGCATGAAGTTATTTCTAGGAGTTGGACACATACCAAGTTTAGCTCAGTTCTGGGCATCTTTGAAATACCTATACAAACTTGTTCCTACATAGTAACTTGCAACTTTGAATGAGAATGTGCTTGCTTACAGCAACGTGCTATATGTTCTGAATGCCCGAATTGGGAATCTGTGTCAAAACTTTGTTAGGAATTATGTGATCCTTACTAGCTGGAAGTAAGGGAGATGGGGCATGAAGTTATTTCTAGGAGTTGGACACATACCAAGTTTAGCTCAGTTCTGGGCATCTTTGAAATACCTATACAAACTTGTTCCTACATAGTAACTTGCAACTTTGAATGAAAATGTGCTTGCTTACAGCAACGTGCTATATGTTCTGAATGCCCGAATTGGGAATCTGTGTCAGAACTTTGTTAGGAATTATGTGATCCTTACTAGCTGGAAGTAAGGGAGATGGGGCATGAAGTTATTTCTAGGAGTTGGAGACATACCAAGTTTAGCTCAGTTCTGGGCATGTTTGAAATACCTATACACACTTGTTCCTACATAGTAACTTGCAACTTTGAATGAGAATGTGCTTGCTTGCAGCAACGTGCTATATGTTCTGAATGCCCGATTTGGGAATCTGTGTCAAAACTTTGTTAGGAATTATGTGATCCTTACTAGCTGGAAGTAAGGGAGATGGGGCATGAAGTTATTTCTAGGAGTTGGACACATACCAAGTTTAGCTCAGTTCTGGGCATCTTTGAAATACCTATACAAACTTGTTCCTACATAGTAACTTGCAACTTTGAATGAGAATGTGCTTGCTTGCAGCAACGTGCTATATGTTCTGAATGCCCGATTTGGGAATCTGTGTCAAAACTTTGTTAGGAATTCTGTGATCCTTACTAGCTGGAAGTAAGGGAGATGGGGCATGAAGTTATTTCTAGGAGTTGGACACATACCAAGTTTAGCTCAGTTCTGGGCATCTTTGAAATACCTATACAAACTTGTTCCTACATAGTAACTTGCATCTTTGAATGAGAATCTGCTTGCTTACAGCAACGTGCTATATGTTCTGAATGTCCGAATTGGAAATCTGTGTCAAAACTTTGTTAGGAATTATGTGATCCTTACTAGCTGGAAGTAAGGGAGATGGGGCATGAAGTTATTTCTAGGAGTTGGACACATACCAAGTTTAGCTCAGTTCTGGGCATCTTTGAAATACCTATACAAACATGTTCCTACATAGCAACTTGCAACTTTGAATGAGAATGTGCTTGCTTGCAGCAACGTGCTATATGTTCTGAATGCCCGATTTGGGAATCTGTGTCAAAACTTGTTAGGAATTATGTGATCCTTACTAGCTGGAAGTAAGGGAGATGGGGCATGAAGTTATTTCTAGGAGTTGGACACATACCAATTTTAGCTCAGTTCTGGGCATCTTTGAAATACCTATACAAACTTGTTCCTACATAGTAACTTGCAACTTTGAATGAAAATGTGCTTGCTTACAGCAACGTGCTATATGTTCTGAATGCCCGAATTGGGAATCTGTGTCAAAACTTTGTTAGGAATTATGTGATCCTTACTAGCTGGAAGTAAGGGAGATGGGGCATGAAGTTATTTCTAGGAGTTGGACACATACCAAGTTTAGCTCAGTTCTGGGCATCTTTGAAATACCTATACAAACTTGTTCCTACATAGTAACTTGCATCTTTGAATGAGAATGTGCTTGCTTACAGCAACGTGCTATATGTTCTGAATGCCCGAATTGGCAATCTGTGTCAGAACTTTGTTAGGAATTATGTGATCCTTACTAGCTGGAAGTAAGGGAGATGGAGCATGAAGTTATTTCTAGGAGTTGGACACATACCAAGTTTAGCTCAGTTCTGTGCATCTTTGAAATACCTATACAAACTTGTTCCTACATAGTAACTTGCATCTTTGAATGAGAATGTGCTTGCTTACAGCAACGTGCTATATGTTCTGAATGCCCGAATTGGGAATCTGTGTCAAAACTTTGTTAGGAATTATGTGATCCTTACTAGCTGGAAGTAAGGGAGATGGGGCATGAAGTTATTTCTAGGAGTTGGACACATACCAAGTTTAGCACAGTTCTGGGCATCTTTGAAATACCTATACAAACTTGTTCCTACATAGTAACTTGCAACTTTGAATGAAAATGTGCTTGCTTACAGCAACGTGCTGTATGTTCTGAATGCCCGAATTGGGAATCTGTGTCAAAACTTTGTTAGGAATTATGTGATCCTTACTAGCTGGAAGTAAGGGAGATGGGGCATGAAGTTATTTCTAGGAGTTGGACACATACCAAGTTTAGCTCAGTTCTGGGCATCTTTGAAATACCTATACAAACTTGTTCCTACATAGTAACTTGCATCTTTGAATGAGAATCTGCTTGCTTACAGCATCGTGCTATATGTTCTGAATGCCCGAATTGGCAATCTGTGTCAAAACTTTGTTAGGAATTATGTGATCCTTACTAGCTGGAAGTAAGGGAGATGGGGCATGAAGTTATTTCTAGGAGTTGGACACATACCAAGTTTAGCTCAGTTCTGGGCATCTTTGAAATACCTATACAAACTTGTTCCTACATAGTAACTTGCAACTTTGAATGAAAATGTGCTTGCTTACAGCAACGTGCTATATGTTCTGAATGCCCGAATTGGGAATCTGTGTCAGAACTTTGTTAGGAATTATGTGATCCTTCCTAGCTGGAATTAAGGGAGATGGGGCATGAAGTTATTTCTAGGAGTTGGACACATACCAAGTTTAGCTCAGTTCTGGGCATCTTTGAAATACCTATACAAACTTGTTCCTACATAGTAACTTGCAACTCTGAATGAGAATGTGCTTGCTTAGAGCAACGTGCTATATGTTCTAAATGCCCGTATTGGCAATCTGTGTCAAAACTTTGTTAGGAATTATGTGATCCTTACTAGCTGGAAGTAAGGGACATGGGGCATGCAGTTATTTCTAGGAGTTGGACACATACCAAGTTTAGCTCAGTTCTGGGCATCTTTGAAATACCTATACAAAGTTGTTCCTACTTAGTAACTTGCAACTCTGAATGAGAATGTGCTTGCTTACAGCAACGTGCTATATGTTCTGAATGCCCGAATTGGGAATCTGTGTCATAACTTTGTTAGGAATTATGTGATCCTTACTAGCTGGCAGTAAGGGAGATGGGGCATGAAGTTATTTCTAGGAGTTGGACACATACCAAGTTTAGCTCAGTTCTGGGCATCTTTGAAATACCTATACAAACTTGTTCCTAAATAGTAACTTGCAACTCTGAATGAGAATGTGCTTGCTTACAGCAACGTGCTATATGTTCTGAATGCCCGAATTGGGAATCTGTGTCAGAACTTTGTTAGGAATTATGTGATCCTTACTAGCTGGAAGTAAGGGAGATGGGGCATGAAGTTATTTCTAGGAGTTGGAGACATACCAAGTTTAGCTCAGTTCTGGGCATGTTTGAAATACCTATACAAACTTGTTCCTACATAGTAACTTGCATCTTTGAATGAGAATGTGCTTGCTTGCAGCAACGTGCTATATGTTCTGAATGCCCGATTTGGGAATCTGTGTCAAAACTTTGTTAGGAATTATGTGATCCTTACTAGCTGGAAGTAAGGGAGATGGGGCATGAAGTTATTTCTAGGAGTTGGACACATACCAAGTTTAGCTCAGTTCTGGGCATCTTTGAAATACCTATACAAACTTGTTCCTACATAGTAACTTGCATCTTTGAATGAGAATCTGCTTGCTTACAGCAACGTGCTATATGTTCTGAATGCCCGAATTGGCAATCTGTGTCAAAACTTTGTTAGGAATTATGTGATCCTTACTAGCTGGAAGTAAGGGAGATGGGGCATGAAGTTATTTCTAGGAGTTGGACACATACCAAGTTTAGCTCAGTTCTGGGCATCTTTGAAATACCTATACAAACTTGTTACTACATAGTAACTTGCAACTTTGAATGAGAATCTGCTTGCTTACAGCAACGTGCTATATGTTCTGAATGCCCGAATTGGGAATCTGTGTCAAACCTTTGTTAGGAATTATGTGATCCTTACTAGATGGAAGTAAGGGAGATGGGGCATGAAGTTATTTCTAGGAGTTGGACACATACCAAGTTTAGCTCAGTTCTGGGCATCTTTGAAATACCTATACAAACTTGTTCCTACATAGTAACTTGCAACTTTGAATGAAAATGTGCTTGCTTACAGCAACGTGCTATATGTTCTGAATGCCCGAATTGGGAATATGTGTCAAACCTTTGTTAGGAATTATGGGATCCTTACTAGCTGGAAGTAAGGGAGATGGGGCACGAAGTTATTTCTAGGAGTTGGACACATACCAAGTTTAGCTCAGTTCTGGGCATCTTTGAAATACCTATACAAACTTGTTCCTACATAGTAACTTGCATCTTTGAATGAGAATCTGCTTGCTTACAGCAACGTGCTATATGTTCTGAATGCCCGAATTGGGAATCTGTGTCAAAACTTTGTTAGGAATTATGGGATCCTTACTAGCTGGAAGTAAGGGCGATGGGGCATGAAGTTATTACTAGAAGTTGGACACATACCAAGTTTAGCTCAGTTCTGGGCATCTTTGAAATACCTATACAAACTTGTTCCTACATAGTAACTTGCAACTTTGAATGAGAATGTGCTTGCTTAGAGCAACGTGCTATATTTTCTGAATGCCCGAATTGGCAATCTGTGTCAAAACTTTGTTAGGAATTATGTGATCCTTACTAGCTGGAAGTAAGGGAGATGGGGCATGCAGTTATTTCTAGGAGTTGGACACATACCAAGTTTAGCTCAGTTCTGGGCATCTTTGAAATACCTATACAAACTTGTTCCTACATAGTAACTTGCAACTCTGAATGAGAATGTGCTTGCTTACAGCAACGTGCTATATGTTCTGAATGCCCGAATTGGGAATCTGTGTCAAAACTTTGTTAGGAATTATGTGATCCTTACTAGCTGGAAGTAAGGGAGATGGAGCATGAAGTTATTTCTAGGAGTTGGACACATACCAAGTTTAGCTCAGTTCTGGGCATCTTTGAAATACCTATACAAACTTGTTCCTAAATAGTAACTTGCAACTCTGAATGAGAATGTGCTTGCTTACAGCAACGTGCTATATGTTCTGAATGCCCGAATTGGGAATCTGTGTCAGAACTTTGTTAGGAATTATGTGATCCTTACTAGCTGGAAGTAAGGGAGATGGGGCATGAAGTTATTTCTAGGAGTTGGACACATACCAAGTTTAGCTCAGTTCTGGGCATCTTTGAAATACCTATACAAACTTGTTCCTACATAGTAACTTGCATCTTTGAATGAGAATCTGCTTGCTTGCAGCAACGTGCTATATGTTCTGAATGCCCGAATTGGCAATCTGCGTCAAAACTTTTTAGGAATTATGTGATCCTTACTAGCTGGAAGTAAGGGAGATGGGGCATGAAGTTATTTCTAGGAGTTGGACACATACCAAGTTTAGCTCAGTTCTGGGCATCTTTGAAATACCTATACAAACTTGTTCCTACATAGTAACTTGCATCTTTGAATGAGAATCTGCTTGCTTACAGCAACGTGCTATATGTTCTGAATGCCCGAATTGGGAATCTGTGTCAAATCTTTGTTAGGAATTATGTGATCCTTACTAGCTGGAAGTAAGGGAGATGGGGCATGAAGTTATTTCTAGGAGTTGGACACATACCAAGTTTAGCTCAGTTCTGGGCATCTTTGAAATACCTATACAAACTTGTTCCTACATAGTAACTTGCAACCTGAATGAGAATCTGCTTGCTTACAGCAACGTGCTATATGTTCTGAATGCCCGAATTGGGAATCTGTGTCAAAACTTTGTTAGGAATTATGTGATCCTTACTAGCTGGAAGTAAGGGAGATGGGGCATGAAGTTATTTCTAGGAGTTGGACACATACCAAGTTTAGCTCAGTCCTGGGCATCTTTGAAATACCTATACAAACTTGTTCCTACATAGTAACTTGCAACTTTGAATGAGAATCTGCTTGCTTACAGCAACGTGCTATATGTTCTGAATGCCCGAATTGGGAATCTGTGTCAAACCTTTGTTAGGAATTATGTGATCCTTACTAGATGGAAGTAAGGGAGATGGGGCATGAAGTTATTTCTAGGAGTTGGACACATACCAAGTTTAGCTCAGTTCTGGGCATCTTTGAAATACCTATACAAACTTGTTCCTACATAGTAACTTGCAACTTTGAATGAAAATGTGCTTGCTTACAGCAACGTGCTATATGTTCTGAATGCCCGAATTGGGAATATGTGTCAAACCTTTGTTAGGAATTATGTGATCCTTACTAGCTGGAAGTAAGGGAGATGGGGCACGAAGTTATTTCTAGGAGTTGGACACATACCAAGTTTAGCTCAGTTCTGGGCATCTTTGAAATACCTATACAAACTTGTTCCTACATAGTAACTTGCATCTTTGAATGAGAATCTGCTTGCTTACAGCAACGTGCTATATGTTCTGAATGCCCGAATGGGGAATCTGTGTCAAAACTTTGTTAGGAATTATGTGATCCTTACTAGCTGGAAGTAAGGGAGATGGGGCATGAAGTTATTTCTAGGACTTGGACACATACCAAGTTTAGCTCAGTTCTGGGCATCTTTGAAATACCTATACAAACTTGTTCCTACATAGTAACTTGCATCTTTGAATGAGAATGTGCTTGCTTACAGCAACGTGCTATATGTTCTGAATGCCCGAATTGGCAATCTGTGTCAAAACTTTGTTAGGAATTATGTGATCCTTACTAGCTGGAAGTAAGGGAGATGGGGCATGAAGTTATTTCTAGGAGTTGGACACATACCAAGTTTAGCTCAGTTCTGGGCATCTTTGAAATACCTATACAAACTTGTTCCTACATAGTAACTTGCAACTTTGAATTAGAATGTGCTTGCTTGCAGCAACGTGCTATATGTTCTGAATGCCCGAATTGGGAATCTGTGTCAAAACTTTGTTAGGAATTATGTGATCCTTACTAGCTGGAAGTAAGGGAGATGGGGCATGAAGTTATTTCTAGGAGTTGGACACATACCAAGTTTAGCTCAGTTCTGGGCATCTTTGAAATACCTATACAAACTTGTTCCTACATAGTAACTTGCATCTTTGAATGAGAATCTGCTTGCTTACAGCAACGTGCTATATGTTCTGAATGCCCGAATTGGCAATCTGTGTCAAAACTTTGTTAGGAATTATGTGATCCTTACTAGCTGGAAGTAAGGGAGATGGGGCATGAAGTTATTTCTAGGAGTTGGACACATACCAAGTTTAGCTCAGTTCTGGGCATCTTTGAAATACCTATACAAACTTGTTCCTACATAGTAACTTGCATCTTTGAATGAGAATCTGCTTGCTTACAGCAACGTGCTATATGCTCTGAATGCCCGAATTGGGAATCTGTGTCAAAACTTTGTTAGGAATTATGTGATCCTTACTAGCTGGAAGTAAGGGAGATGGGGCATGAAGTTATTTCTAGGAGTTGGACACATACCAAGTTTAGCTCAGTTCTGGGCATCTTTGAAATACCTATACAAACTTGTTCCTACATAGTAACTTGCAACTTTGAATTAGAATGTGCTTGCTTACAGCAACGTGCTATATGTTCTGAATGCCCGAATTGGGAATCTGTGTCAAAACTTTGTTAGGAATTATGTGATCCTTACTAGCTGGAAGTAAGGGAGATGGGGCATGAAGTTATTTCTAGGAGTTGGACACATACCAAGTTTAGCTCAGTTCTGGGCATCTTTGAAATACCTATACAAACTTGTTCCTACATAGTAACTTGCATCTTTGAATGAGAATCTGCTTGCTTACAGCAACGTGCTATATGTTCTGAATGCCCGAATTGGCAATCTGTGTCAAAACTTTGTTAGGAATTATGTGATCCTTACTAGCTGGAAGTAAGGGAGATGGGGCATGAAGTTATTTCTAGGAGTTGGACACATACCAAGTTTAGCTCAGTTCTGGGCATCTTTGAAATACCTATACAAACTTGTTCCTACATAGTAACTTGCATCTTTGAATGAGAATCTGCTTGCTTACAGCAACGTGCTATATGCTCTGAATGCCCGAATTGGGAATCTGTGTCAAAACTTTGTTAGGAATTATGTGATCCTTACTAGCTGGAAGTAAGGGAGATGGGGCATGAAGTTATTTCTAGGAGTTGGACACATACCAAGTTTAGCTCAGTTCTGGGCATCTTTGAAATACCTATACAAACTTGTTCCTACATAGTAACTTGCAACTTTGAATGAGAATGTGCTTGCTTACAGCAACGTGCTATATGTTCTGAATGCCCGAATTGGGAATCTGTGTCAGAACTTTGTTAGGAATTATGTGATCCTTACTAGCTGGAAGTAAGGGAGTTGGGGCATGAAGTCATTTCTAGGAGTTGGACACATACCAAGTTTAGCTCAGTTCTGGGCATCTTTGAAATACCTATACAAACTTGTTCCTACATAGTAACTTGCATCTTTGAATGAGAATGTGCTTGCTTACAGCAACGTGCTATATGTTCTGAATGCCCGAATTGGCAATCTGTGTCAGAACTTTGTTAGGAATTATGTGATCCTTACTAGCTGGAAGTAAGGGAGATGGGGCATGAAGTCATTTCTAGGAGTTGGACACATACCAAGTTTAGCTCAGTTCTGGGCATCTTTGAAATACCTATACAAACTTGTTCCTACATACTAACTTGCATCTTTGAATGAGAATGTGCTTGCTTACAGCAACGTGCTATATGTTCTGAATGCCCGAATTGGCAATCTGTGTCAAAACTTTGTTAGGAATTATGTGATCCTTACTAGCTGGAAGTAAGGGAGATGGGGCATGAAGTTATTTCTAGGAGTTGGACACATACCAAGTTTAGCTCAGTTCTGGGCATCTTTGAAATACCTATACAAACTTGTTCCTACATAGTAACTTGCAACTTTGAATGAGAATGTGCTTGCTTGCAGCAACGTGCTATATGTTCTGAATGCCCGATTTGGGAATCTGTGTCAAAACTTTGTTAGGAATTATGTGATCCTTACTAGCTGGAAGTACGGGAGATGGGGCATGAAGTTATTTCTAGGAGTTGGACACATACCAAGTTTAGCTCAGTTCTGGGCATCTTTGAAATACCTATACAAACTTGTTCCTACATAGTAACTTGCATCTTTGAATGAGAATGTGCTTGCTTACAGCAACGTGCTATATGTTCTGAATGCCCGAATTGGCAATCTGTGTCAAAACTTTGTTAGGATTTATGTGATCCTTACTAGATGGAAGTAAGGGAGATGGGGCATGAAGTTATTTCTAGGAGTTGGACACATACCAAGTTTAGCTCAGTTCTGGGCATCTTTGAAATACCTATGCAAACTTGTTCCTACATAGTAACTTGCATCTTTAAATGAGAATCTGCTTGCTTACAGCAACGTGCTGTATGTTCTGAATGCCCGAATTGGCAATCTGTGTCAAAACTTTGTTAGGAATTATGTGATCCTTACTAGCTGGAAGTAAGGGAGATGGGGCATGAAGTTATTTCTAGGAGTTGGACACATACCAAGTTTAGCTCAGTTCTGGGCATCTTTGAAATACCTATACAAACTTGTTCCTACATAGTAACTTGCATCTTTGAATGAGAATCTGCTTGCTTACAGCAACGTGCTATATGTTCTGAATGCCCGAATTGGCAATCTGTGTCAAAACTTTGTTAGGAATTATGTGATCCTTACTAGCTGGAAGTAAGGGAGATGGGGCATGAAGTTATTTCTAGGAGTTGGACACATACCAAGTTTAGCTCAGTTCTGGGCATCTTTGAAATACCTATACAACCTTTTCCTACATAGTAACTTGCAATTTGAATGAGAATGTGCTTGCTTACAGCAACGTGCTATATGTTCTGAATGCCCGAATTCGGAATCTGTGTCAAAACTTTGTTAGGAATTATGTGATCCTTACTAGCTGGAAGTAAGGGAGATGGGGCATGAAGTTATTTCTAGGAGTTGGACACATACCAAGTTTAGCTCAGTTCTGGGCATCTTTGAAATACCTATACAAACTTGTTCCTACATAGTAACTTGCAACTTTGAATGAGAATGTGCTTGCTTACAGCAACGTGCTATATGTTCTGAATGCCCGAATTGGGAATCTGTGTCAAAACTTTGTTAGGAATTATGTGATCCTTACTAGCTGGAAGTAAGGGAGATGGGGCATGAAGTTATTTCTAGGAGTTGGACACATACCAAGTTTAGCTCAGTTTTGGGCATCTTTGAAATACCTATACAAACTTGTTCCTACATAGTAACTTGCAACTTTGAATGAAAATGTGCTTGCTTACAGCAACGTGCTATATGTTCTGAATGCCCGAATTGGGAATCTGTGTCAGAACTTTGTTAGGAATTATGTGATCCTTACTAGCTGGAAGTAAGGGAGATGGGGCATGAAGTTATTTCTAGGAGTTGGAGACATACCAAGTTTAGCTCAGTTCTGGGCATGTTTGAAATACCTATACAAACTTGTTCCTACATAGTAACTTGCATCTTTGAATGAGAATGTGCTTGCTTGCAGCAACGTGCTATATGTTCTGAATGCCCGATTTGGGAATCTGTGTCAAAACTTTGTTAGGAATTATGTGATCCTTACTAGCTGGAAGTAAGGGAGATGGGGCATGAAGTTATTTCTAGGAGTTGGACACATACCAAGTTTAGCTCAGTTCTGGGCATCTTTGAAATACCTATACAAACTTGTTCCTACATAGTAACTTGCATCTTTGAATGAGAATCTGCTTGCTTACAGCAACGTGCTATATGTTCTGAATGCCCGAATTGGCAATCTGTGTCAAAACTTTGTTAGGAATTATGTGATCCTTACTAGCTGGAAGTAAGGGAGATGGGGCATGAAGTTATTTCTAGGAGTTGGACACATACCAAGTTTAGCTCAGTTCTGGGCATCTTTGAAATACCTATACAAACTTGTTACTACATAGTAACTTGCAACTTTGAATGAGAATCTGCTTGCTTACAGCAACGTGCTATATGTTCTGAATGCCCGAATTGGGAATCTGTGTCAAACCTTTGTTAGGAATTATGTGATCCTTACTAGATGGAAGTAAGGGAGATGGGGCATGAAGTTATTTCTAGGAGTTGGACACATACCAAGTTTAGCTCAGTTCTGGGCATCTTTGAAATACCTATACAAACTTGTTCCTACATAGTAACTTGCAACTTTGAATGAAAATGTGCTTGCTTACAGCAACGTGCTATATGTTCTGAATGCCCGAATTGGGAATATGTGTCAAACCTTTGTTAGGAATTATGGGATCCTTACTAGCTGGAAGTAAGGGAGATGGGGCACGAAGTTATTTCTAGGAGTTGGACACATACCAAGTTTAGCTCAGTTCTGGGCATCTTTGAAATACCTATACAAACTTGTTCCTACATAGTAACTTGCATCTTTGAATGAGAATCTGCTTGCTTACAGCAACGTGCTCTATGTTCTGAATGCCCGAATTGGGAATCTGTGTCAAAACTTTGTTAGGAATTATGTGATCCTTACTAGCTGGAAGTAAGGGAGATGGGGCATGAAGTTATTTCTAGGAGTTGGACACATACCAAGTTTAGCTCAGTTCTGGGCATCTTTGAAATACCTATACAAACTTGTTCCTACATAGTAACTTGCATCTTTGAATGAGAATGTGCTTGCTTAGAGCAACGTGCTATATGTTCTGAATGCCCGAATTGGCAATCTGTGTCAAAACTTTGTTAGGAATTATGTGATCCTTACTAGCTGGAAGTAAGGGAGATGGGGCATGCAGTTATTTCTAGGAGTTGGACACATACCAAGTTTAGCTCAGTTCTGGGCATCTTTGAAATACCTATACAAACTTGTTCCTACATAGTAACTTGCAACTCTGAATGAGAATGTGCTTGCTTACAGCAACGTGCTATATGTTCTGAATGCCCGAATTGGGAATCTGTGTCAAAACTTTGTTAGGATTTATGTGATCCTTACTAGCTGGAAGTAAGGGAGATGGAGCATGAAGTTATTTCTAGGAGTTGGACACATACCAAGTTTAGCTCAGTTCTGGGCATCTTTGAAATACCTATACAAACTTGTTCCTAAATAGTAACTTGCAACTCTGAATGAGAATGTGCTTGCTTACAGCAACGTGCTATATGTTCTGAATGCCCGAATTGGGAATCTGTGTCAGAACTTTGTTAGGAATTATGTGATCCTTACTAGCTGGAAGTAAGGGAGATGGGGCATGAAGTTATTTCTAGGAGTTGGACACATACCAAGTTTAGCTCAGTTCTGGGCATCTTTGAAATACCTATACAAATTTGTTCCTACATAGTAACTTGCATCTTTGAATGAGAATCTGCTTGCTTGCAGCAACGTGCTATATGTTCTGAATGCCCGAATTGGCAATCTGTGTCAAAACTTTTTAGGAATTATGTGATCCTTACTAGCTGGAAGTAAGGGAGATGGGGCATGAAGTTATTTCTAGGAGTTGGACACATACCATGTTTAGCTCAGTTCTGGGCATCTTTGAAATACCTATACAAACTTGTTCCTACATAGTAACTTGCATCTTTGAATGAGAATCTGCTTGCTTACAGCAACGTGCTATATGTTCTGAATGCCCGAATTGGGAATCTGTGTCAAATCTTTGTTAGGAATTATGTGATCCTTACTAGCTGGAAGTAAGGGAGATGGGGCATGAAGTTATTTCTAGGAGTTGGACACATACCAAGTTTAGCTCAGTTCTGGGCATCTTTGAAATACCTATACAAACTTGTTCCTACATAGTAACTTGCAACCTGAATGAGAATCTGCTTGCTTACAGCAACGTGCTATATGTTCTGAATGCCCGAATTGGGAATCTGTGTCAAAACTTTGTTAGGAATTATGTGATCCTTACTAGCTGGAAGTAAGGGAGATGGGGCATGAAGTTATTTCTAGGAGTTGGACACATACCAAGTTTAGCTCAGTTCTGGGCATCTTTGAAATACCTATACAAACTTGTTCCTACATAGTAACTTGCAACTTTGAATGAGAATCTGCTTGCTTACAGCAACGTGCTATATGTTCTGAATGCCCGAATTGGGAATCTGTGTCAAACCTTTGTTAGGAATTATGTGATCCTTACTAGATGGAAGTAAGGGAGATGGGGCATGAAGTTATTTCTAGGAGTTGGACACATACCAAGTTTAGTTCAGTTCTGGGCATCTTTGAAATACCTATACAAACTTGTTCCTACATAGTAACTTGCAACTTTGAATGAAAATGTGCTTGCTTACAGCAACGTGCTATATGTTCTGAATGCCCGAATTGGGAATATGTGTCAAACCTTTGTTAGGAATTATGTGATCCTTACTAGCTGGAAGTAAGGGAGATGGGGCACGAAGTTATTTCTAGGAGTTGGACACATACCAAGTTTAGCTCAGTTCTGGGCATCTTTGAAATACCTATACAAACTTGTTCCTACATAGTAACTTGCATCTTTGAATGAGAATGTGCTTGCTTACAGCAACGTGCTATATGTTCTGAATGCCCGAATGGGGAATCTGTGTCAAAACTTTGTTAGGAATTATGTGATCCTTACTAGCTGGAAGTAAGGGAGATGGGGCATGAAGTTATTTCTAGGACTTGGACACATACCAAGTTTAGCTCAGTTCTGGGCATCTTTGAAATACCTATACAAACTTGTTCCTACATAGTAACTTGCATCTTTGAATGAGAATGTGCTTGCTTACAGCAACGTGCTATATGTTCTGAATGCCCGAATTGGCAATCTGTGTCAAAACTTTGTTAGGAATTATGTGATCCTTACTAGCTGGAAGTAAGGGAGATGGGGCATGAAGTTATTTCTAGGAGTTGGACACATACCAAGTTTAGCTCAGTTCTGGGCATCTTTGAAATACCTATACAAACTTGTTCCTACATAGTAACTTGCAACTTTGAATGAAAATGTGCTTGCTTACAGCAACGTGCTATATGTTCTGAATGCCCGAATTGGGAATCTGTGTCAAAACTTTGTTAGGAATTATGTGATCCTTACTAGCTGGAAGTAAGGGAGATGGGGCATGAAGTTATTTCTAGGAGTTGGACACATACCAAGTTTAGCTCAGTTCTGGGCATCTTTGAAATACCTATACAAACTTGTTCCTACATAGTAACTTGCATCTTTGAATGAGAATCTGCTTGCTTACAGCAACGTGCTATATGTTCTGAATGCCCGAATTGGCAATCTGTGTCAAAACTTTGTTAGGAATTATGTGATCCTTACTAGCTGGAAGTAAGGGAGATGGGGCATGAAGTTATTTCTAGGAGTTGGACACATACCAAGTTTAGCTCAGTTCTGGGCATCTTTGAAATACCTATACAAACTTGTTCCTACATAGTAACTTGCATCTTTGAATGAGAATCTGCTTGCTTACAGCAACGTGCTATATGCTCTGAATGCCCGAATTGGGAATCTGTGTCAAAACTTTGTTAGGAATTATGTGATCCTTACTAGCTGGAAGTAAGGGAGATGGGGCATGAAGTTATTTCTAGGAGTTGGACACATACCAAGTTTAGCTCAGTTCTGGGCATCTTTGAAATACCTATACAAACTTGTTCCTACATAGTAACTTGCAACTTTGAATGAGAATGTGCTTGCTTACAGCAACGTGCTATATGTTCTGAATGCCCGAATTGGGAATCTGTGTCAGAACTTTGTTAGGAATTATGTGATCCTTACTAGCTGGAAGTAAGGGAGTTGGGGCATGAAGTCATTTCTAGGAGTTGGACACATACCAAGTTTAGCTCAGTTCTGGGCATCTTTGAAATACCTATACAAACTTGTTCCTACATAGTAACTTGCATCTTTGAATGAGAATGTGCTTGCTTACAGCAACGTGCTATATGTTCTGAATGCCCGAATTGGCAATCTGTGTCAGAACTTTGTTAGGAATTATGTGATCCTTACTAGCTGGAAGTAAGGGAGATGGGGCATGAAGTCATTTCTAGGAGTTGGACACATACCAAGTTTAGCTCAGTTCTGGGCATCTTTGAAATACCTATACAAACTTGTTCCTACATACTAACTTGCATCTTTGAATGAGAATGTGCTTGCTTACAGCAACGTGCTATATGTTCTGAATGCCCGAATTGGCAATCTGTGTCAAAACTTTGTTAGGAATTATGTGATCCTTACTAGCTGGAAGTAAGGGAGATGGGGCATGATGTTATTTCTAGGAGTTGGACACATACCAAGTTTAGCTCAGTTCTGGGCATCTTTGAAATACCTATACAAAGTTGTTCCTACATAGTAACTTGCAACTTTGAATGAGAATGTGCTTGCTTGCAGCAACGTGCTATATGTTCTGAATGCCCGATTTGGGAATCTGTGTCAAAACTTTGTTAGGAATTATGTGATCCTTACTAGCTGGAAGTACGGGAGATGGGGCATGAAGTTATTTCTAGGAGTTGGACACATACCAAGTTTAGCTCAGTTCTGGGCATCTTTGAAATACCTATACAAACTTGTTCCTACATAGTAACTTGCATCTTTGAATGAGAATGTGCTTGCTTACAGCAACGTGCTATATGTTCTGAATGCCCGAATTGGCAATCTGTGTCAAAACTTTGTTAGGATTTATGTGATCCTTACTAGATGGAAGTAAGGGAGATGGGGCATGAAGTTATTTCTAGGAGTTGGACACATACCAAGTTTAGCTCAGTTCTGGGCATCTTTGAAATACCTATGCAAACTTGTTCCTACATAGTAACTTGCATCTTTAAATGAGAATCTGCTTGCTTACAGCAACGTGCTGTATGTTCTGAATGCCCGAATTGGCAATCTGTGTCAAAACTTTGTTAGGAATTATGTGATCCTTACTAGCTGGAAGTAAGGGAGATGGGGCACGAAGTTATTTCTAGGAGTTGGACACATACCAAGTTTAGCTCAGTTCTGGGCATCTTTGAAATACCTATACAAACTTGTTCCTACATAGTAACTTGCATCTTTGAATGAGAATCTGCTTGCTTACAGCAACGTGCTATATGTTCTGAATGCCCGAATTGGCAATCTGTGTCAAAACTTTGTTAGGAATTATGTGATCCTTACTAGCTGGAAGTAAGGGAGATGGGGCATGAAGTTATTTCTAGGAGTTGGACACATACCAAGTTTAGCTCAGTTCTGGGCATCTTTGAAATACCTATACAAACTTTTCCTACATAGTAACTTGCAATTTGAATGAGAATGTGCTTGCTTACAGCAACGTGCTATATGTTCTGAATGCCCGAATTGGGAATCTGTGTCAAAACTTTGTTAGGAATTATGTGATCCTTACTAGCTGGAAGTAAGGGAGATGGGGCATGAAGTTATTTCTAGGAGTTGGACACATACCAAGTTTAGCTCAGTTCTGGGCATCTTTGAAATACCTATACAAACTTGTTCCTACATAGTAACTTGCAACTTTGAATGAGAATGTGCTTGCTTACAGCAACGTGCTATATGTTCTGAATGCCCGAATTGGGAATCTGTGTCAAAACTTTGTTAGGAATTATGTGATCCTTACTAGCTGGAAGTAAGGGAGATGGGGCATGAAGTTATTTCTAGGAGTTGGACACATACCAAGTTTAGCTCAGTTTTGGGCATCTTTGAAATACCTATACAAACTTGTTCCTACATAGTAACTTGCAACTTTGAATGAAAATGTGCTTGCTTACAGCAACGTGCTATATGTTCTGAATGCCCGAATTGGGAATCTGTGTCAGAACTTTGTTAGGAATTATGTGATCCTTACTAGCTGGAAGTAAGGGAGATGGGGCATGAAGTTATTTCTAGGAGTTGGACACATACCAAGTTTAGCTCAGTTCTGGGCATGTTTGAAATACCTATACAAACTTGTTCCTACATAGTAACTTGCAACTTTGAATGAGAATGTGCTTGCTTGCAGCAAAGTGCTATATGTTCTGAATGCCCGATTTGGGAATCTGTGTCAAAACTTTGTTAGGAATTATGTGATCCTTACTAGCTGGAAGTAAGGGAGATGGGGCATGAAGTTATTTCTAGGAGTTGGACACATACCAAGTTTAGCTCAGTTCTGGCCATCTTTGAAATACCTATACAAACTTGTTCCTACATAGTAACTTGCAACTTTGAATGAGAATGTGCTTGCTTGCAGCAACGTGCTATATGTTCTGAATGCCCGATTTGGGAATCTGTGTCAAAACTTTGTTAGGAATTCTGTGATCCTTACTAGCTGGAAGTAAGGGAGATGGGGCATGAAGTTATTTCTAGGAGTTGGACACATACCAAGTTTAGCTCAGTTCTGGGCATCTTTGAAATACCTATACAAACTTGTTCCTACATAGTAACTTGCATCTTTGAATGAGAATCTGCTTGCTTACAGCAACGTGCTATATGTTCTGAATGCCCGATTGGCAATCTGTGTCAAAACTTTGTTAGGAATTATGTGATCCTTACTAGCTGGAAGTAAGGGAGATGGGGCATGAAGTTATTTCTAGGAGTTGGACACATACCAAGTTTAGCTCAGTTCTGGGCATCTTTGAAATACCTATACAAACATGTTCCTACATAGTAACTTGCAACTTTGAATGAGAATGTGCTTGCTTGCAGCAACGTGCTATATGTTCTGAATGCCCGATTTGGGAATCTGTGTCAAAACTTGTTAGGAATTATGTGATCCTTACTAGCTGGAAGTAAGGGAGATGGGGCATGAAGTTATTTCTAGGAGTTGGACACATACCAAGTTTAGCTCAGTTCTGGGCATCTTTGAAATACCTATACAAACTTGTTCCTACATAGTAACTTGCAACTTTGAATGAAAATGTGCTTGCTTACAGCAACGTGCTATATGTTCTGAATGCCCGAATTGGGAATCTGTGTCAAAACTTTGTTAGGAATTATGTGATCCTTACTAGCTGGAAGTAAGGGAGATGGGGCATGAAGTTATTTCTAGGAGTTGGACACATACCAAGTTTAGCTCAGTTCTGGGCATCTTTGAAATACCTATACAAACTTGTTCCTACATAGTAACTTGCATCTTTGAATGAGAATGTGCTTGCTTACAGCAACGTGCTATATGTTCTGAATGCCCGAATTGGCAATCTGTGTCAGAACTTTGTTAGGAATTATGTGATCCTTACTAGCTGGAAGTAAGGGAGATGGAGCATGAAGTTATTTCTAGGAGTTGGACACATACCAAGTTTAGCTGAGTTCTGTGCATCTTGGAAATACCTATACAAACTTGTTCTTACATAGTAACTTGCATCTTTGAATGAGAATCTGCTTGCTTACAGCAACGTGCTATATGTTCTGAATGCCCGAATTGGGAATCTGTGTCAAAACTTTGTTAGGAATTATGTGATCCTTACTAGATGGAAGTAAGGGAGATGGGGCATGAAGTTATTTCTAGGAGTTGGACACATACCAAGTTTAGCACAGTTCTGGGCATCTTTGAAATACCTATACAAACTTGTTCCTACATAGTAACTTGCATCTTTGAATGAGAATCTGCTTGCTTACAGCAACGTGCTGTATGTTCTGAATGCCCGAATTGGGAATCTGTGTCAAAACTTTGTTAGGAATTATGTGATCCTTACTAGCTGGAAGTAAGGGAGATGGGGCATGAATTTTTTCTAGGAGTTGGACACATACCAAGTTTAGCTCAGTTCTGGGCATCTTTGAAATACCTATACAAACTTGTTCCTACATAGTAACTTGCAACTTTGAATGAGAATCTGCTTGCTTACAGCAACGTGCTATATGTTCTGAATGCCCGAATTGGGAATCTGTGTCAAATCTTTGTTAGGAATTATGTGATCCTTACTAGCTGGAAGTAAGGGAGATGGGGCACGAAGTTATTTCTAGGAGTTGGACACATACCAAGTTTAGCTCAGTTCTGGGCATCTTTGAAA
Organism: Diceros bicornis minor; assembly: GCF_020826845.1. Lineage (NCBI taxonomy): Eukaryota > Metazoa > Chordata > Mammalia > Perissodactyla > Rhinocerotidae > Diceros > Diceros bicornis. The sequence goes on along the minus strand of NW_026691136.1, from coordinate 129,837 downwards.
TACCTATACAAACTTGTTCCTACATAGTAACTTGCAACTTTGAATGAAAATGTGCTTGCTTACAGCAACGTGCTATATGTTCTGAATGCCCGAATTGGGAATATGTGTCAAACCTTTGTTAGGAATTATGTGATCCTTACTAGCTGGAAGTAAGGGAGATGGGGCACGAAGTTATTTCTAGGAGTTGGACACATACCAAGTTTAGCTCAGTTCTGGGCATCTTTGAAATACCTATACAAACTTGTTCCTACATAGTAACTTGCAACTTTGAAGGAAAATGTGCTTGCTTACAGCAACGTGCTATATGTTCTGAATGCCCGAATTGGGAATATGTGTCAAACCTTTGTTAGGAATTATGTGATCCTTACTAGCTGGAAGTAAGGGAGATGGGGCACGAAGTTATTTCTAGGAGTTGGACACATACCAAGTTTAGCTCAGTTCTGGGCATCTTTGAAATACCTATACAAACTTGTTCCTACATAGTAACTTGCATCTTTGAATGAGAATCTGCTTGCTTACAGCAACGTGCTATATGTTCTGAATGCCCGAATTGGGAATCTGTGTCAGAACTTTGTTAGGAATTATGTGATCCTTACTAGCTGGAAGTAAGGGAGATGGGGCACGAAGTTATTTCTAGGAGTTGGAGACATACCAAGCTTAGCTCAGTTCTGGGCATGTTTGAAATACCTATACAAACTTGTTCCTACATAGTAAATTGCAACTTTGAATGAGAATGTGCTTGCTTGCAGCAACGTGCTATATGTTCTGAATGCCCGAATTGGGAATATGTGTCAAACCTTTGTTAGGAATTATGTGATCCTTACTAGCTGGAAGTAAGGGAGATGGGGCACGAAGTTATTTCTAGGAGTTGGACACATACCAAGTTTAGCTCAGTTCTGGGCATCTTTGAAATACCTATACAAACTTGTTCCTACATAGTAACTTGCATCTTTGAATGAGAATCTGCTTGCTTACAGCAACGTGCTATATGTTCTGAATGCCCGAATTGGGAATCTGTGTCAAAACTTTGTTAGGAATTATGTGATCCTTACTAGCTGGAAGTAAGGGAGATGGGGCATGAAGTTATTTCTAGGAGTTGGACACATACGAAGTTTAGCTCAGTTCTGGGCATCTTTGAAATACCTATACAAACTTGTTCCTACATAGTAACTTGCATCTTTGAATGAGAATCTGCTTGCTTACAGCAACGTGCTATATGTTCTGAATGCCCGAATTGGCAATCTGTCTCAAAACTTTGTTAGGAATTATGTGATCCTTACTAGCTGGAAGTAAGGGAGATGGGGCATGAAGTTATTTCTAGGAGTTGGACACATACCAAGTTTAGCTCAGTTCTGGGCATCTTTGAAATACCTATACAAACTTGTTCCTACATAGTAACTTGCAACTTTGAATGAGAATGTGCTTGCTTACAGCAACGTGCTATATGTTCTGAATGCCCGAATTGGCAATCTGTGTGAAAACTTTGTTAGGAATTATGTGATCCTTACTAGCTGGAAGTAAGGGAGATGGGGCATGAAGTTATTTCTAGGAGTTGGACACATACCAAGTTTAGCTCAGTTCTGGGCATCTTTGAAATACCTATACAAACTTGTTCCTACATAGTAACTTGCAACTTTGAATGAGAATGTGCTTGCTTACAGCAACGTGCTATATGTTCTGAATGCCCGAATTGGGAATCTGTGTCAAAACTTTGTTAGGAATTATGTGATCCTTACTAGCTGGAAGTAAGGGAGATGGGGCATGAAGTTATTTCTAGGAGTTGGACACATACCAAGTTTAGCTCAGTTCTGGGCATCTTTGAAATACCTATACAAACATGTTCCTACATAGTAACTTGCAACTTTGAATGAGAATGTGCTTGCTTGCAGCAACGTGCTATATGTTCTGAATGCCCGAATTGGGAATATGTGTCAAACCTTTGTTAGGAATTATGTGATCCTTACTAGCTGGAAGTAAGGGAGATGGGGCACGAAGTTATTTCTAGGAGTTGGACACATACCAAGTTTAGCTCAGTTCTGGGCATCTTTGAAATACCTATACAAACTTGTTCCTACATCGTAACTTGCATCTTTGAATGAGAATCTGCTTGCTTACAGCAACGTGCTATATGTTCTGAATGCCCGAATTGGGAATCTGTGTCAAAACTTTGTTAGGAATTATGTGATCCTTACTAGCTGGAAGTAAGGGAGATGGGGCACGAAGTTATTTCTAGGAGTTGGACACATACCAAGTTTAGCTCAGTTCTGGGCATCTTTGAAATACCTATACAAACTTGTTCCTACATAGTAACTTGCATCTTTGAATGAGAATCTGCTTGCTTACAGCAAAGTGCTATATGTTCTGAATGCCCGAATTGGCAATCTGTCTCAAAACTTTGTTAGGAATTATGTGATCCTTACTAGCTGGAAGTAAGGGAGATGGGGCATGAAGTTATTTCCAGGAATTGGACACATACCAAGTTTAGCTCAGTTCTGGGCATCTTTGAAATACCTATACAAACTTGTTCCTACATAGTAACTTGCAACTTTGAATGAGAATGTGCTTGCTTACAGCAACGTGCTATATGTTCTGAATGCCCGAATTGGCAATCTGTGTCAAAACTTTGTTAGGAATTATGTGATCCTTACTAGCTGGAAGTAAGGGAGATGGGGCATGAAGTTATTTCTAGGAGTTGGACACATACCAAGTTTAGCTCAGTTCTGGGCATCTTTGAAATACCTATACAAACTTGTTCCTACATAGTAACTTGCAACTTTGAATGAGAATGTGCTTGCTTACAGCAACGTGCTATATGTTCTGAATGCCCGAATTGGGAATCTGTGTCAAAACTTTGTTAGGAATTATGTGATCCTTACTAGCTGGAAGTAAGGGAGATGGGGCATGAAGTTATTTCTAGGAGTTGGACACATACCAAGTTTAGCTCAGTTCTGGGCATCTTTGAAATACCTATACAAACTTGTTCCTACATAGTAACTTGCAACTTTGAATGAAAATGTGCTTGCTTACAGCAACGTGCTATATGTTCTGAATGCCCGAATTGGGAATCTGTGTCAGAACTTTGTTAGGAATTATGTGATCCTTACTAGCTGGAAGTAAGGGAGATGGGGCATGAAGTTATTTCTAGGAGTTGGAGACATACCAAGTTTAGCTCAGTTCTGGGCATGTTTGAAATACCTATACAAACTTGTTCCTACATAGTAACTTGCAACTTTGAATGAGAATGTGCTTGCTTGCAGCAACGTGCTATATGTTCTGAATGCCCGATTTGGGAATCTGTGTCCAAACTTTGTTAGGAATTATGTGATCCTTACTAGCTGGAAGTAAGGGAGATGGGGCATGAAGTTATTTCTAGGAGTTGGACACATACCAAGTTTAGCTCAGTTCTGGGCATCTTTGAAATACCTATACAAACTTGTTCCTACATAGTAACTTGCAACTTTGAATGAGAATGTGCTTGCTTGCAGCAACGTGCTATATGTTCTGAATGCCCGATTTGGGAATCTGTGTCAAAACTTTGTTAGGAATTCTGTGATCCTTACTAGCTGGAAGTAAGGGAGATGGGGCATGAAGTTATTTCTAGGAGTTGGACACATACCAAGTTTAGCTCAGTTCTGGGCATCTTTGAAATACCTATACAAACTTGTTCCTACATAGTAACTTGCATCTTTGAATGAGAATCTGCTTGCTTACAGCAACGTGCTATATGTTCTGAATGCCCGAATTGGAAATCTGTGTCAAAACTTTGTTAGGAATTATGTGATCCTTACTAGCTGGAAGTAAGGGAGATGGGGCATGAAGTTATTTCTAGGAGTTGGACACATACCAAGTTTAGCTCAGTTCTGGGCATCTTTGAAATACCTATACAAACATGTTCCTACATAGTAACTTGCAACTTTGAATGAGAATGTGCTTGCTTGCAGCAACGTGCTATATGTTCTGAATGCCCGATTTGGGAATCTGTGTAAAAACTTGTTAGGAATTATGTGATCCTTACTAGCTGGAAGTAAGGGAGATGGGGCATGAAGTTATTTCTAGGAGTTGGACACATACCAATTTTAGCTCAGTTCTGGGCATCTTTGAAATACCTATACAAACTTGTTCCTACATAGTAACTTGCAACTTTGAATGAAAATGTGCTTGCTTACAGCAACGTGCTATATGTTCTGAATGCCCGAATTGGGAATCTGTGTCAAAACTTTGTTAGGAATTATGTGATCCTTACTAGCTGGAAGTAAGGGAGATGGGGCATGAAGTTATTTCTAGGAGTTGGACACATACCAAGTTTAGCTCAGTTCTGGGCATCTTTGAAATACCTATACAAACTTGTTCCTACATAGTAACTTGCATCTTTGAATGAGAATGTGCTTGCTTACAGCAACGTGCTATATGTTCTGAATGCCCGAATTGGCAATCTGTGTCAGAACTTTGTTAGGAATTATGTGATCCTTACTAGCTGGAAGTAAGGGAGATGGAGCATGAAGTTATTTCTAGGAGTTGGACACATACCAAGTTTAGCTCAGTTCTGTGCATCTTTGAAATACCTCTACAAACTTGTTCCTACATAGTAACTTGCATCTTTGAATGAGAATGTGCTTGCTTACAGCAACGTGCTATATGTTCTGAATGCCCGAATTGGGAATCTGTGTCAAAACTTTGTTAGGAATTATGTGATCCTTACTAGCTGGAAGTAAGGGAGATGGGGCATGAAGTTATTTCTAGGAGTTGGACACATACCAAGTTTAGCACAGTTCTGGGCATCTTTGAAATACCTATACAAACTTGTTCCTACATAGTAACTTGCAACTTTGAATGAAAATGTGCTTGCTTACAGCAACGTGCTGTATGTTCTGAATGCCCGAATTGGGAATCTGTGTCAAAACTTTGTTAGGAATTATGTGATCCTTACTAGCTGGAAGTAAGGGAGATGGGGCATGAAGTTATTTCTAGGAGTTGGACACATACCAAGTTTAGCTCAGTTCTGGGCATCTTTGAAATACCTATACAAACTTGTTCCTACATAGTAACTTGCATCTTTGAATGAGAATCTGCTTGCTTACAGCATCGTGCTATATGTTCTGAATGCCCGAATTGGCAATCTGTGTCAAAACTTTGTTAGGAATTATGTGATCCTTACTAGCTGGAAGTAAGGGAGATGGGGCATGAAGTTATTTCTAGGAGTTGGACACATACCAAGTTTAGCTCAGTTCTGGGCATCTTTGAAATACCTATACAAACTTGTTCCTACATAGTAACTTGCAACTTTGAATGAAAATGTGCTTGCTTACAGCAACGTGCTATATGTTCTGAATGCCCGAATTGGGAATCTGTGTCAGAACTTTGTTAGGAATTATGTGATCCTTACTAGCTGGAAGTAAGGGAGATGGTGCATGAAGTTATTTCTAGGAGTTGGACACATACCAAGTTTAGCTCAGTTCTGGGCATGTTTGAAATACCTATACAAACTTGTTCCTACATAGTAACTTGCAACTTTGAATGAGAATGTGCTTGCTTGCAGCAACGTGCTATATGTTCTGAATGCCCGATTTGGGAATCTGTGTCAAAACTTTGTTAGGAATTATGTGATCCTTACTAGCTGGAAGTAAGGGAGATGGGGCATGAAGTTATTTCTAGGAGTTGGACACATACCATGTTTAGCTTAGTTCTGGGCATCTTTGAAATACCTATACACACTTGTTCCTACATAGTAACTTGCATCTTTGAATGAGAATGTGCTTGCTTACAGCAACGTGCTATATGTTCTGAATGCCCGAATTGGCAATCTGTGTCAAAACTTTGTTAGGAATTATGTGATCCTTACTAGCTGGAAGTAAGGGAGATGGGGCATGAAGTTATTTCTAGGAGTTGGACACATACCAAGTTTAGCTCAGTTCTGGGCATCTTTGAAATACCTATACACACTTGTTCCTACATAGTAACTTGCAACTTTGAATGAGAATGTGCTTGCTTACAGCAACGTGCTATATGTTCTGAATGCCCGAATTGGGAATCTGTGTCAAAACTTTGTTAGGAATTATGTGATCCTTACTAGCTGGAAGTAAGGGAGATGGGGCATGAAGTTATTTCTAGGAGTTGGACACATACCAAGTTTAGCTCAGTTCTGGGCATCTTTGAAATACCTATACACACTTGTTCCTACATAGTAACTTGCATCTTTGAATGAGAATGTGCTTGCTTACAGCAACGTGCTATATGTTCTGAATGCCCGAATTGGCAATCTGTGTCAAAACTTTGTTAGGAATTATGTGATCCTTACTAGCTGGAAGTAAGGGAGATGGGGCATGAAGTTATTTCTAGGAGTTGGACACATACCAAGTTTAGCTCAGTTCTGGGCATCTTTGAAATACCTATACAAACTTGTTCCTACATAGTAACTTGCAACTTTGAATGAAAATGTGCTTGCTTACAGCAACGTGCTATATGTTCTGAATGCCCGAATTGGGAATCTGTGTCAAAACTTTGTTAGGAATTATGTGATCCTTACTAGCTGGAAGTAAGGGAGATGGGGCATGAAGTTATTTCTGGGAGTTGGACACATACCAAGTTTAGCTCAGTTCTGGGCATCTTTGAAATACCTATACAAACTTGTTCCTACATAGTAACTTGCATCTTTGAATGAGAATCTGCTTGCTTACAGCAACGTGCTATATGTTCTGAATGCCCGAATTGGGAATCTGTGTCAAACCTTTGTTAGGAATTATGTGATCCTTACTAGCTGGAAGTAAGGGAGATGGGGCATGAAGTTATTTCTAGGAGTTGGACACATACCAAGTTTAGCTCAGTTCTGGGCATCTTTGAAATACCTATACAAACTTGTTCCTACATAGTAACTTGCATCTTTGAATGAGAATCTGCTTGCTTACAGCAACGTGCTATATGTTCTGAATGCCCGAATTGGGAATCTGTGTCAAAACTTTGTTAGGAATTATGTGATCCTTACTAGCTGGAAGTAAGGGAGATGGGGCATGAAGTTATTTCTAGGAGTTGGACACATACCAAGTTTAGCTCAGTTCTGGGCATCTTTGAAATACCTATACAAACTTGTTCCTACATAGTAACTTGCATCTTTGAATGAGAATGTGCTTGCTTGCAGCAACGTGCTATATGTTCTGAATGCCCGATTTGGGAATCTGTGTCAAAACTTTGTTAGGAATTATGTGATCCTTACTAGCTGGAAGGAAGGGAGATGGGGCATGAAGTTATTTCTAGGAGTTGGACACATACCAAGTTTAGCTCAGTTCTGGGCATCTTTGAAATACCTATACAAACTTGTTCCTACATAGTAACTTGCATCTTTGAATGAGAATCTGCTTGCTTACAGCAACGTGCTATATGTTCTGAATGCCCGAATTGGCAATCTGTGTCAAAACTTTGTTAGGAATTATGTGATCCTTACTAGCTGGAAGTAAGGGAGATGGGGCATGAAGTTATTTCTAGGAGTTGGACACATACCAAGTTTAGCTCAGTTCTGGGCATCTTTGAAATACCTATACAAACTTGTTACTACATAGTAACTTGCAACTTTGAATGAGAATCTGCTTGCTTACAGCAACGTGCTATATGTTCTGAATGCCCGAATTGGGAATCTGTGTCAAACCTTTGTTAGGAATTATGTGATCCTTACTAGCTGGAAGTAAGGGAGATGGGGCATGAAGTTATTTCTAGGAGTTGGACACATACCAAGTTTAGCTCAGTTCTGGGCATCTTTGAAATACCTATACAAACTTGTTCCTACATAGTAACTTGCAACTTTGAATGAAAATGTGCTTGCTTACAGCAACGTGCTATATGTTCTGAATGCCCGAATTGGGAATATGTGTCAAACCTTTGTTAGGAATTATGGGATCCTTACTAGCTGGAAGTAAGGGAGATGGGGCACGAAGTTATTTCTAGGAGTTGGACACATACCAAGTTTAGCTCAGTTCTGGGCATCTTTGAAATACCTATACAAACTTGTTCCTACATAGTAACTTGCATCTTTGAATGAGAATCTGCTTGCTTACAGCAACGTGCTATATGTTCTGAATGCCCGAATTGGGAATCTGTGTCAAAACTTTGTTAGGAATTATGTGATCCTTACTAGCTGGAAGTAAGGGAGATGGGGCATGAAGTTATTTCTAGAAGTTGGACACATACCAAGTTTAGCTCAGTTCTGGGCATCTTTGAAATACCTATACAAACTTGTTCCTACATAGTAACTTGCAACTTTGAATGAGAATGTGCTTGCTTAGAGCAACGTGCTATATTTTCTGAATGCCGAATTGGCAATCTGTGTCAAAACTTTGTTAGGAATTATGTGATCCTTACTAGCTGGAAGTAAGGGAGATGGGGCATGCAGTTATTTCTAGGAGTTGGACACATACCAAGTTTAGCTCAGTTCTGGGCATCTTTGAAATACCTATACAAACTTGTTCCTACATAGTAACTTGCAACTCTGAATGAGAATGTGCTTGCTTACAGCAACGTGCTATATGTTCTGAATGCCCGAATTGGGAATCTGTGTCAAAACTTTGTTAGGAATTATGTGATCCTTACTAGCTGGAAGTAAGGGAGATGGAGCATGAAGTTATTTCTAGGAGTTGGACACATACCAAGTTTAGCTCAGTTCTGGGCATCTTTGAAATACCTATACAAACTTGTTCCTAAATAGTAACTTGCAACTCTGAATGAGAATGTGCTTGCTTACAGCAACGTGCTATATGTTCTGAATGCCCGAATTGGGAATCTGTGTCAGAACTTTGTTAGGAATTATGTGATCCTTACTAGCTGGAAGTAAGGGAGATGGGGCATGAAGTTATTTCTAGGAGTTGGACACATACCAAGTTTAGCTCAGTTCTGGGCATCTTTGAAATACCTATACAAACTTGTTCCTACATAGTAACTTGCATCTTTGAATGAGAATCTGCTTGCTTGCAGCAACGTGCTATATATTTTGAATGCCCGAATTGGCAATCTGTGTCAAAACTTTTTAGGAATTATGTGATCCTTACTAGCTGGAAGTAAGGGAGATGGGGCATGAAGTTATTTCTAGGAGTTGGACACATACCAAGTTTAGCTCAGTTCTGGGCATCTTTGAAATACCTATACAAACTTGTTCCTACATAGTAACTTGCATCTTTGAATGAGAATCTGCTTGCTTACAGCAACGTGCTATATGTTCTGAATGCCCGAATTGGGAATCTGTGTCAAATCTTTGTTAAGAATTATGTGATCCTTACTAGCTGGAAGTAAGGGAGATGAGGCATGAAGTTATTTCTAGGAGTTGGACACATACCAAGTTTAGCTCAGTTCTGGGCATCTTTGAAATACCTATACAAACTTGTTCCTACATAGTAACTTGCAACCTGAATGAGAATCTGCTTGCTTACAGCAACGTGCTATATGTTCTGAATGCCCGAATTGGGAATCTGTGTCAAAACTTTGTTAGGAATTATGTGATCCTTACTAGCTGGAAGTAAGGGAGATGGGGCATGAAGTTATTTCTAGAGGTTGGACACATACCAAGTTTAGCTCAGTTCTGGGCATCTTTGAAATACCTATACAAACTTGTTCCTACATAGTAACTTGCAACTTTGAATGAGAATCTGCTTGCTTACAGCAACGTGCTATATGTTCTGAATGCCCGAATTGGGAATCTGTGTCAAACCTTTGTTAGGAATTATGTGATCCTTACTAGCTGGAAGTAAGGGAGATGGGGCATGAAGTTATTTCTAGGAGTTGGACACATACCAAGTTTAGCTCAGTTCTGGGCATCTTTGAAATACCTATACAAACTTGTTCCTACATAGTAACTTGCAACTTTGAATGAAAATGTGCTTGCTTACAGCAACGTGCTATATGTTCTGAATGCCCGAATTGGGAATATGTGTCAAACCTTTGTTAGGAATTATGTGATCCTTACTAGCTGGAAGTAAGGGAGATGGGGCACGAAGTTATTTCTAGGAGTTGGACACATACCAAGTTTAGCTCAGTTCTGGGCATCTTTGAAATACCTATACAAACTTGTTCCTACATAGTAACTTGCATCTTTGAATGAGAATCTGCTTGCTTACAGCAACGTGCTATATGTTCTGAATGCCCGAATTGGGAATCTGTGTCAAAACTTTGTTAGGAATTATGTGATCCTTACAAGCTGGAAGTAAGGGAGATGGGGCATGAAGTTATTTCTAGGAGTTGGACACATACCAAGTTTAGCTCAGTTCTGGGCATCTTTGAAATACCTATACAAACTTGTTCCTACATAGTAACTTGCAACTTTGAATGAAAATGTGCTTGCTTACAGCAAGGTGCTATATGTTCTGAATGCCCGAATTGGGAATCTGTGTCAAAACTTTGTTAGGAATTATGTGATCCTTACTAGCTGGAAGTAAGGGAGATGGGGCACGAAGTTATTTCTAGGAGTTGGACACATACCAAGTTTAGCTCAGTTCTGGGCATCTTTGAAATACCTATACAAACTTGTTCCTACATAGTAACTTGCATCTTTGAATGAGAATCTGCTTGCTTACAGCAACGTGCTATATGCTCTGAATGCCCGAATTGGGAATCTGTGTCAAAACTTTGTTAGGAATTATGTGATCCTTACTAGCTGGAAGTAAGGGAGATGGGGCATGAAGTTATTTCTAGGAGTTGGACACATACCAAGTTTAGCTCAGTTCTGGGCATCTTTGAAATACCTATACAAACTTGTTCCTACATAGTAACTTGCAACTTTGAATGAGAATGTGCTTGCTTACAGCAACGTGCTATATGTTCTGAATGCCCGAATTGGCAATCTGTGTCAAAACTTTGTTAGGAATTATGTGATCCTTACTAGCTGGAAGTAAGGGAGATGGGGCATGAAGTTATTTCTAGGAGTTGGACACATACCAAGTTTAGCTCAGTTCTGGGCATCTTTGAAATACCTATACAAACTTGTTCCTACATAGTAACTTGCATCTTTGAATGAGAATCTGCTTGCTTACAGCAACGTGCTATATGTTCTGAATGCCCGAATTGGGAATCTGTGTCAAAACTTTGTTAGGAATTATGTGATCCTTACTAGCTGGAAGTAAGGGAGATGGGGCATGAAGTTATTTCTAGGAGTTGGACACATACCAAGTTTAGCTCAGTTCTGGGCATCTTTGAAATACCTATACAAACTTGTTCCTACATAGTAACTTGCAACCTGAATGAGAATCTGCTTGCTTACAGCAACGTGCTGTATGTTCTGAATGCCCGAATTGGCAATCTGTGTCAAAACTTTGTTAGGAATTATGTGATCCTTACTAGCTGGAAGTAAGGGAGATGGGGCATGAAGTTATTTCTAGGAGTTGGACACATACCAAGTTTAGCTCAGTTCTGGGCATCTTTGAAATACCTATACAAACTTGTTCCTACATAGTAACTTGCAACTTTGAATGAGAATCTGCTTGCTTACAGCAACGTGCTATATGTTCTGAATGCCCGAATTGGGAATCTGTGTCAAAACTTTGTTAGGAATTATGTGATCCTTACTAGCTGGAAGTAAGGGAGATGGGGCATGAAGTTATTTCTAGGAGTTGGACACATACCAAGTTTAGCTCAGTTCTGGGCATCTTTGAAATACCTATACAAACTTGTTCCTACATAGTAACTTGCAACTTTGAATGAGAATGTGCTTGCTTACAGCAACGTGCTATATGTTCTGAATGCCCGAATTGGGAATCTGTGTCAAAACTTTGTTAGGAATTATGTGATCCTTACTAGCTGGAAGTAAGGGAGATGGGGCATGAAGTTATTTCTAGGAGTTGGAGACATACCAAGTTTAGCTCAGTTCTGGGCATCTTTGAAATACCTATACAAACTTGTTCCTACATAGTAACTTGCAACTCTGAATGAGAATGTGCTTGCTTACAGCAACGTGCTATATGTTCTGAATGCCCGAATTGGGAATCTGTGTCAGAACTTTGTTAGGAATTATGTGATCCTTACTAGCTGGAAGTAAGGGAGATGGGGCATGAAGTTATTTCTAGGAGTTGGACACATACCAAGTTTAGCTCAGTTCTGGGCATCTTTGAAATACCTATACAAACTTGTTCCTACATAGTAACTTGCAGCTTTGAATGAGAATGTGCTTGCTTACAGCAACGTGCTATATGTTCTGAATGCCCGAATTGGCAATCTGTGTCAAAACTTTGTTAGGAATTATGTGATCCTTACTAGCTGGAAGTAAGGGAGATGGGGCATGAAGTTATTTCTAGGAGTTGGACACATACCAAGTTTAGCTCAGTTCTGGGCATCTTTGAAATACCTATACAAACTTGTTCCTACATAGTAACTTGCAACTTTGAATGAGAATGTGCTTGCTTACAGCAACGTGCTATATGTTCTGAATGCCCGAATTGGGAATCTGTGTCAAAACTTTGTTAGGAATTATGTGATCCTTACTAGCTGGAAGTAAGGGAGATGGGGCATGAAGTTATTTCTAGGAGTTGGACACATACCAAGTTTAGCTCAGTTCTGGGCATCTTTGAAATACCTATACAAACTTGTTCCTACATAGTAACTTGCATCTTTGAATGAGAATCTGCTTGCTTACAGCAACGTGCTATATGTTCTGAATGCCCGAATTGGCAATCTGTGTCAAACCTTTGTTAGGAATTATGTGATCCTTACTAGCTGGAAGTAAGGGAGATGGGGCATGAAGATATTTCTAGGAGTTGGACACATACCAAGTTTAGCTCAGTTCTGGGCATCTTTGAAATACCTATACAAACTTGTTCCTACATAGTAACTTGCATCTTTGAATGAGAATCTGCTTGCTTACAGCAACGTGCTATATGTTCTGAATGCCCGAATTGGCAATCTGTGTCAAAACTTTGTTAGGAATTATGTGATCCTTACTAGCTGGAAGTAAGGGAGATGGGGCATGAAGTTATTTCTAGGAGTTGGACACATACCAAGTTTAGCTCAGTTCTGGGCATCTTTGAAATACCTATACAAACTTGTTCCTACATAGTAACTTGCATCTTTGAATGAGAATGTGCTTGCTTACAGCAACGTGCTATATGTTCTGAATGCCCGAATTGGCAATCTGTGTCAAAACTTTGTTAGGAATTATGTGATCCTTACTAGCTGGAAGTAAGGGAGATGGGGCATGAAGTTATTTCTAGGAGTTGGACACATACCAAGTTTAGCTCAGTTCTGGGCATCTTTGAAATACCTATACAAACTTGTTCCTACATAGTAACTTGCAACTTTGAATGAAAATGTGCTTGCTTACAGCAACGTGCTATATGTTCTGAATGCCCGAATTGGGAATATGTGTCAAACCTTTGTTAGGAATTATGTGATCCTTACTAGCTGGAAGTAAGGGAGATGGGGCACGAAGTTATTTCTAGGAGTTGGACACATACCAAGTTTAGCTCAGTTCTGGGCATCTTTGAAATACCTATACAAACTTGTTCCTACATAGTAACTTGCATCTTTGAATGAGAATCTGCTTGCTTACAGCAACGTGCTATATGTTCTGAATGCCCGAATGGGGAATCTGTGTCAAAACTTTGTTAGGAATTATGTGATCCTTACTAGCTGGAAGTAAGGGAGATGGGGCATGAAGTTATTTCTAGGAGTTGGACACATACCAAGTTTAGCTCAGTTCTGGGCATCTTTGAAATACCTATACAAACTTGTTCCTACATAGTAACTTGCAACTTTGAATGAAAATGTGCTTGCTTACAGCAACGTGCTATATGTTCTGAATGCCCGAATTGGGAATCTGTGTCAAAACTTTGTTAGGAATTATGTGATCCTTACTAGCTGGAAGTAAGGGAGATGGGGCATGAAGTTATTTCTAGGAGTTGGACACATACCAAGTTTAGCTCAGTTCTGGGCATCTTTGAAATACCTATACAAACTTGTTCCTACATAGTAACTTGCAACTTTGAATGAGAATGTGCTTGCTTAGAGCAACGTGCTATATGTTCTGAATGCCCGAATTGGGAATCTGTGTCAATACTTTGTTAGGAATTATGTGATCCTTACTAGCTGGAAGTAAGGGAGAAGGGGCATGCAGTTATTTCTAGGAGTTGGACACATACCAAGTTTAGCTCAGTTCTGGGCATCTTTGAAATACCTATACAAACTTGTTCCTACATAGTAACTTGCAACTTTGAATGAGAATGTGCTTGCTTACAGCAACGTGCTATATGTTCTGAATGCCCGAATTGGCAATCTGTGTCAAAATTTTGTTAGGAATTATGTGATCCTTACTAGCTGGAAGTAAGGGAGATGGGGCATGAAGTTATTTCTAGGAGTTGGAAACATACCAAGTTTAGATCAGTTCTGGGCATCTTTGAAATACCTATACAAACTTGTTCCTACATAGTAACTTGCAAATTTGAATGAAAATGTGCTTGCTTACAGCAACGTGCTATATGTTCTGAATGCCCGAATTGGCAATCTGTGTCAAAACTTTGTTAGGAATTATGTGATCCTTACTAGCTGGAAGTAAGGGAGATGGGGCATGAAGTTATTTCTAGGAGTTGGACACATACCAAGTTTAGCTCAGTTCTGGGCATCTTTGAAATACCTATACAAACTTGTTCCTACATAGTAACTTGCAACTTTGAATGAAAATGTGCTTGCTTACAGCAACGTGCTATATGTTCTGAATGCCCGAATTGGCAATCTGTGTCAAAACTTTGTTAGGAATTATGTGATCCTTACTAGCTGGAAGTAAGGGAGATGGGGCATGAAGTTATTTCTAGGAGTTGGACACATACCAAGTTTAGCTCAGTTCTGGGCATCTTTGAAATACCTATACAAACTTGTTCCTACATAGTAACTTGCATCTTTGAATGAGAATGTGCTTGCTTACAGCAACGTGCTATATGTTCTGAATGCCCGAATTGGCAATCTGTGTCAAAACTTTGTTAGGAATTATGTGATCCTTACTAGCTGGAAGTAAGGGAGATGGGGCATGAAGTTATTTCTAGGAGTTGGACACATACCAAGTTTAGCTCAGTTCTGGGCATCTTTGAAATACCTATACAAACTTGTTCCTACATAGTAACTTGCAACTTTGAATGAGAATGTGCTTGCTTACAGCAACGTGCTATATGTTCTGAATGCCCGAATTGGGAATCTGTGTCAAAACTTTGTTAGGAATTATGTGATCCTTACTAGCTGGAAGTAAGGGAGATGGGGCACGAAGTTATTTCTAGGAGTTGGACACATACCAAGTTTAGCTCAGTTCTGGGCATCTTTGAAATACCTATACAAACTTGTTCCTACATAGTAACTTGCAACTTTGAATGAGAATGTGCTTGCTTACAGCAACGTGCTATATGTTCTGTATGCCCGAATTGGGAATCTGTGTCAGAACTTTGTTAGGAATTATGTGATCCTTACTAGCTGGAAGTAAGGGAGATGGGGCACGAAGTTATTTCTAGGAGTTGGACACATACCAAGATTAGCTCAGTTCTGGGCATCTTTGAAATACCTATACAAACTTGTTCCTACATAGTAACTTGCATCTTTGAATGAGAATGTGCTTGCTTACAGCAACGTGCTATATGTTCTGAATGCCCGAATTGGCAATCTGTGTCAGAACTTTGTTAGGAATTATGTGATCCTTACTAGCTGGAAGTAAGGGAGATGGGGCATGAAGTTATTTCTAGGAGTTGGACACATACCAAGTTTAGCTCAGTTCTGGGCATCTTTGAAATACCTATACAAACTTGTTCCTACATAGTAACTTGCAACTTTGAATGAAAATGTGCTTGCTTACAGCAACGTGCTATATGTTCTGAATGCCCGAATTGGGAATATGTGTCAAACCTTTGTTAGGAATTATGTGATCCTTACTAGCTGGAAGTAAGGGAGATGGGGCACGAAGTTATTTCTAGGAGTTGGACACATACCAAGTTTAGCTCAGTTCTGGGCATCTTTGAAATACCTATACAAACTTGTTCCTACATAGTAACTTGCATCTTTGAATGAGAATCTGCTTGCTTACAGCAACGTGCTATATGTTCTGAATGCCCGAATTGGCAATCTGTGTCAAAACTTTGTTAGGAATTATGTGATCCTTACTAGCTGGAAGTAAGGGAGATGGGGCATGAAGTTATTTCTAGGAGTTGGACACATACCAAGTTTAGCTCAGTTCTGGGCATCTTTGAAATACCTATACAAACTTGTTCCTACATAGTATCTTGCAACTTTGAATGAAAATGTGCTTGCTTACAGCAACGTGCTATATGTTCTGAATGCCCGAATTGGGAATCTGTGTCAAAACTTTGTTAGGAATTATGTGATCCTTACTAGCTGGAAGTAAGGGAGATGGGGCATGAAGTTATTTCTAGGAGTTGGACACATACCAAGTTTAGCTCAGTTCTGGGCATCTTTGAAATACCTATACAAACTTGTTCCTACATAGTAACTTGCATCTTTGAATGAGAATCTGCTTGCTTACAGCAACGTGCTATATGTTCTGAATGCCCGAATTGGGAATCTGTGTCAAAACTTTGTTAGGAATTATGTGATCCTTACTAGCTGGAAGTAAGGGAGATGGGGCATGAAGTTATTTCTAGGAGTTGGACACATACCAAGTTTAGCTCAGTTCTGGGCATCTTTGAAATACCTATACAAACTTGTTCCTACATAGTAACTTGCAACCTGAATGAGAATCTGCTTGCTTACAGCAACGTGCTGTATGTTCTGAATGCCCGAATTGGCAATCTGTGTCAAAACTTTGTTAGGAATTATGTGATCCTTACTAGCTGGAAGTAAGGGAGATGGGGCATGAAGTTATTTCTAGGAGTTGGACACATACCAAGTTTAGCTCAGTTCTGGGCATCTTTGAAATACCTATACAAACTTGTTCCTACATAGTAACTTGCAACTTTGAATGAGAATCTGCTTGCTTACAGCAACGTGCTATATGTTCTGAATGCCCGAATTGGGAATCTGTGTCAAAACTTTGTTAGGAATTATGTGATCCTTACTAGCTGGAAGTAAGGGAGATGGGGCATGAAGTTATTTCTAGGAGTTGGACACATACCAAGTTTAGCTCAGTTCTGGGCATCTTTGAAATACCTATACAAACTTGTTCCTACATAGTAACTTGCAACTTTGAATGAGAATGTGCTTGCTTACTGCAACGTGCTATATGTTCTGAATGCCCGAATTGGGAATCTGTGTCAAAACTTTGTTAGGAATTATGTGATCCTTACTAGCTGGAAGTAAGGGAGATGGGGCATGAAGTTATTTCTAGGAGTTGGAGACATACCAAGTTTAGCTCAGTTCTGGGCATCTTTGAAATACCTATACAAACTTGTTCCTACATAGTAACTTGCAACTCTGAATGAGAATGTGCTTGCTTACAGCAACGTGCTATATGTTCTGAATGCCCGAATTGGGAATCTGTGTCAGAACTTTGTTAGGAATTATGTGATCCTTACTAGCTGGAAGTAAGGGAGATGGGGCATGAAGTTATTTCTAGGAGTTGGACACATACCAAGTTTAGCTCAGTTCTGGGCATCTTTGAAATACCTATACAAACTTGTTCCTACATAGTAACTTGCAGCTTTGAATGAGAATGTGCTTGCTTACAGCAACGTGCTATATGTTCTGAATGCCCGAATTGGCAATCTGTGTCAAAACTTTGTTAGGAATTATGTGATCCTTACTAGCTGGAAGTAAGGGAGATGGGGCATGAAGTTATTTCTAGGAGTTGGACACATACCAAGTTTAGCTCAGTTCTGGGCATCTTTGAAATACCTATACAAACTTGTTCCTACATAGTAACTTGCAACTTTGAATGAGAATGTGCTTGCTTACAGCAACGTGCTATATGTTCTGAATGCCCGAATTGGGAATCTGTGTCAAAACTTTGTTAGGAATTATGTGATCCTTACTAGCTGGAAGTAAGGGAGATGGGGCATGAAGTTATTTCTAGGAGTTGGACACATACCAAGTTTAGCTCAGTTCTGGGCATCTTTGAAATACCTATACAAACTTGTTCCTACATAGTAACTTGCATCTTTGAATGAGAATCTGCTTGCTTACAGCAACGTGCTATATGTTCTGAATGCCCGAATTGGCAATCTGTGTCAAACCTTTGTTAGGAATTATGTGATCCTTACTAGCTGGAAGTAAGGGAGATGGGGCATGAAGATATTTCTAGGAGTTGGACACATACCAAGTTTAGCTCAGTTCTGGGCATCTTTGAAATACCTATACAAACTTGTTCCTACATAGTAACTTGCATCTTTGAATGAGAATCTGCTTGCTTACAGCAACGTGCTATATGTTCTGAATGCCCGAATTGGCAATCTGTGTCAAAACTTTGTTAGGAATTATGTGATCCTTACTAGCTGGAAGTAAGGGAGATGGGGCATGAAGTTATTTCTAGGAGTTGGACACATACCAAGTTTAGCTCAGTTCTGGGCATCTTTGAAATACCTATACAAACTTGTTCCTACATAGTAACTTGCATCTTTGAATGAGAATGTGCTTGCTTACAGCAACGTGCTATATGTTCTGAATGCCCGAATTGGCAATCTGTGTCAAAACTTTGTTAGGAATTATGTGATCCTTACTAGCTGGAAGTAAGGGAGATGGGGCATGAAGTTATTTCTAGGAGTTGGACACATACCAAGTTTAGCTCAGTTCTGGGCATCTTTGAAATACCTATACAAACTTGTTCCTACATAGTAACTTGCAACTTTGAATGAGAATGTGCTTGCTTACAGCAACGTGCTATATGTTCTGAATGCCCGAATTGGGAATATGTGTCAAACCTTTGTTAGGAATTATGTGATCCTTACTAGCTGGAAGTAAGGGAGATGGGGCACGAAGTTATTTCTAGGAGTTGGACACATACCAAGTTTAGCTCAGTTCTGGGCATCTTTGAAATACCTATACAAACTTGTTCCTACATAGTAACTTGCATCTTTGAATGAGAATCTGCTTGCTTACAGCAACGTGCTATATGTTCTGAATGCCCGAATGGGGAATCTGTGTCAAAACTTTGTTAGGAATTATGTGATCCTTACTAGCTGGAAGTAAGGGAGATGGGGCATGAAGTTATTTCTAGGAGTTGGACACATACCAAGTTTAGCTCAGTTCTGGGCATCTTTGAAATACCTATACAAACTTGTTCCTACATAGTAACTTGCAACTTTGAATGAAAATGTGCTTGCTTACAGCAACGTGCTATATGTTCTGAATGCCCGAATTGGGAATCTGTGTCAAAACTTTGTTAGGAATTATGTGATCCTTACTAGCTGGAAGTAAGGGAGATGGGGCATGAAGTTATTTCTAGGAGTTGGACACATACCAAGTTTAGCTCAGTTCTGGGCATCTTTGAAATACCTATACAAACTTGTTCCTACATAGTAACTTGCAACTTTGAATGAGAATGTGCTTGCTTAGAGCAACGTGCTATATGTTCTGAATGCCCGAATTGGGAATCTGTGTCAATACTTTGTTAGGAATTATGTGATCCTTACTAGCTGGAAGTAAGGGAGAAGGGGCATGCAGTTATTTCTAGGAGTTGGACACATACCAAGTTTAGCTCAGTTCTGGGCATCTTTGAAATACCTATACAAACTTGTTCCTACATAGTAACTTGCAACTTTGAATGAGAATGTGCTTGCTTACAGCAACGTGCTATATGTTCTGAATGCCCGAATTGGCAATCTGTGTCAAAATTTTGTTAGGAATTATGTGATCCTTACTAGCTGGAAGTAAGGGAGATGGGGCATGAAGTTATTTCTAGGAGTTGGAAACATACCAAGTTTAGATCAGTTCTGGGCATCTTTGAAATACCTATACAAACTTGTTCCTACATAGTAACTTGCAAATTTGAATGAAAATGTGCTTGCTTACAGCAACGTGCTATATGTTCTGAATGCCCGAATTGGCAATCTGTGTCAAAACTTTGTTAGGAATTATGTGATCCTTACTAGCTGGAAGTAAGGGAGATGGGGCATGAAGTTATTTCTAGGAGTTGGACACATACCAAGTTTAGCTCAGTTCTGGGCATCTTTGAAATACCTATACAAACTTGTTCCTACATAGTAACTTGCAACTTTGAATGAGAATGTGCTTGCTTACAGCAACGTGCTATATGTTCTGAATGCCCGAATTGGCAATCTGTGTCAAAACTTTGTTAGGAATTATGTGATCCTTACTAGCTGGAAGTAAGGGAGATGGGGCATGAAGTTATTTCTAGGAGTTGGACACATACCAAGTTTAGCTCAGTTCTGGGCATCTTTGAAATACCTATACAAACTTGTTCCTACATAGTAACTTGCATCTTTGAATGAGAATGTGCTTGCTTACAGCAACGTGCTATATGTTCTGAATGCCCGAATTGGCAATCTGTGTCAAAACTTTGTTAGGAATTATGTGATCCTTACTAGCTGGAAGTAAGGGAGATGGGGCATGAAGTTATTTCTAGGAGTTGGACACATACCAAGTTTAGCTCAGTTCTGGGCATCTTTGAAATACCTATACAAACTTGTTCCTACATAGTAACTTGCAACTTTGAATGAGAATGTGCTTGCTTACAGCAACGTGCTATATGTTCTGAATGCCCGAATTGGGAATCTGTGTCAAAACTTTGTTAGGAATTATGTGATCCTTACTAGCTGGAAGTAAGGGAGATGGGGCACGAAGTTATTTCTAGGAGTTGGACACATACCAAGTTTAGCTCAGTTCTGGGCATCTTTGAAATACCTATACAAACTTGTTCCTACATAGTAACTTGCAACTTTGAATGAGAATGTGCTTGCTTACAGCAACGTGCTATATGTTCTGTATGCCCGAATTGGGAATCTGTGTCAGAACTTTGTTAGGAATTATGTGATCCTTACTAGCTGGAAGTAAGGGAGATGGGGCACGAAGTTATTTCTAGGAGTTGGACACATACCAAGATTAGCTCAGTTCTGGGCATCTTTGAAATACCTATACAAACTTGTTCCTACATAGTAACTTGCATCTTTGAATGAGAATGTGCTTGCTTACAGCAACGTGCTATATGTTCTGAATGCCCGAATTGGCAATCTGTGTCAGAACTTTGTTAGGAATTATGTGATCCTTACTAGCTGGAAGTAAGGGAGATGGGGCATGAAGTTATTTCTAGGAGTTGGACACATACCAAGTTTAGCTCAGTTCTGGGCATCTTTGAAATACCTATACAAACTTGTTCCTACATAGTAACTTGCAACTTTGAATGAAAATGTGCTTGCTTACAGCAACGTGCTATATGTTCTGAATGCCCGAATTGGGAATATGTGTCAAACCTTTGTTAGGAATTATGTGATCCTTACTAGCTGGAAGTAAGGGAGATGGGGCACGAAGTTATTTCTAGGAGTTGGACACATACCAAGTTTAGCTCAGTTCTGGGCATCTTTGAAATACCTATACAAACTTGTTCCTACATAGTAACTTGCATCTTTGAATGAGAATCTGCTTGCTTACAGCAACGTGCTATATGTTCTGAATGCCCGAATTGGCAATCTGTGTCAAAACTTTGTTAGGAATTATGTGATCCTTACTAGCTGGAAGTAAGGGAGATGGGGCATGAAGTTATTTCTAGGAGTTGGACACATACCAAGTTTAGCTCAGTTCTGGGCATCTTTGAAATACCTATACAAACTTGTTCCTACATAGTATCTTGCAACTTTGAATGAAAATGTGCTTGCTTACAGCAACGTGCTATATGTTCTGAATGCCCGAATTGGGAATCTGTGTCAAAACTTTGTTAGGAATTATGTGATCCTTACTAGCTGGAAGTAAGGGAGATGGGGCATGAAGTTATTTCTAGGAGTTGGACACATACCAAGTTTAGCTCAGTTCTGGGCATCTTTGAAATACCTATACAAACTTGTTCCTACATAGTAACTTGCAACTTTGAATGAGAATGTGCTTGCTTAGAGCAACGTGCTATATGTTCTGAATGCCCGAATTGGGAATCTGTGTCAATACTTTGTTAGGAATTATGTGATCCTTACTAGCTGGAAGTAAGGGAGAAGTGGCATGCAGTTATTTCTAGGAGTTGGACACATACCAAGTTTAGCTCAGTTCTGGGCATCTTTGAAATACCTATACAAACTTGTTCCTACATAGTAACTTGCAACTTTGAATGAGAATGTGCTTGCTTACAGCAACGTGCTATATGTTCTGAATGCCCGAATTGGCAATCTGTGTCAAAATTTTGTTAGGAATTATGTGATCCTTACTAGCTGGAAGTAAGGGAGATGGGGCATGAAGTTATTTCTAGGAGTTGGAAACATACCAAGTTTAGATCAGTTCTGGGCATCTTTGAAATACCTATACAAACTTGTTCCTACATAGTAACTTGCAAATTTGAATGAAAATGTGCTTGCTTACAGCAACGTGCTATATGTTCTGAATGCCCGAATTGGCAATC
The DNA here is from genome assembly GCF_020826845.1 of Diceros bicornis minor. NCBI lineage: Eukaryota > Metazoa > Chordata > Mammalia > Perissodactyla > Rhinocerotidae > Diceros > Diceros bicornis. Next base: position 107,396 of record NW_026691136.1, on the reverse strand, counting down.
TGTGTCAAAACTTTGTTAGGAATTATGTGATCCTTACTAGCTGGAAGTAAGGGAGATGGGGCATGAAGTTATTTCTAGGAGTTGGACACATACCAAGTTTAGCTCAGTTCTGGGCATCTTTGAAATACCTATACAAACTTGTTCCTACATAGTAACTTGCAACTTTGAATGAAAATGTGCTTGCTTACAGCAACGTGCTATATGTTCTGAATGCCCGAATTGGGAATCTGTGTCAAAACTTTGTTAGGAATTATGTGATCCTTACTAGCTGGAAGTAAGGGAGATGGGGCATGAAGTTATTTCTAGGAGTTGGACACATACCAAGTTTAGCTCAGTTCTGGGCATCTTTGAAATACCTATACAAACTTGTTCCTACATAGTAACTTGCATCTTTGAATGAGAATGTGCTTGCTTACAGCAACGTGCTATATGTTCTGAATGCCCGAATTGGCAATCTGTGTCAAAACTTTGTTAGGAATTATGTGATCCTTACTAGCTGGAAGTAAGGGAGATGGGGCATGAAGTTATTTCTAGGAGTTGGACACATACCAAGTTTAGCTCAGTTCTGGGCATCTTTGAAATACCTATACAAACTTGTTCCTACATAGTAACTTGCAACTTTGAATGAGAATGTGCTTGCTTACAGCAACGTGCTATATGTTCTGAATGCCTGAATTGGGAATCTGTGTCAAAACTTTGTTAGGAATTATGTGATCCTTACTAGCTGGAAGTAAGGGAGATGGGGCACGAAGTTATTTCTAGGAGTTGGACACATACCAAGTTTAGCTCAGTTCTGGGCATCTTTGAAATACCTATACAAACTTGTTCCTACATAGTAACTTGCAACTTTGAATGAGAATGTGCTTGCTTACAGCAACGTGCTATATGTTCTGTATGCCCGAATTGGGAATCTGTGTCAGAACTTTGTTAGGAATTATGTGATCCTTACTAGCTGGAAGTAAGGGAGATGGGGCACGAAGTTATTTATAGGAGTTGGACACATACCAAGATTAGCTCAGTTCTGGGCATCTTTGAAATACCTATACAAACTTGTTCCTACATAGTAACTTGCATCTTTGAATGAGAATGTGCTTGCTTACAGCAACGTGCTATATGTTCTGAATGCCCGAATTGGCAATCTGTGTCAGAACTTTGTTAGGAATTATGTGATCCTTACTAGCTGGAAGTAAGGGAGATGGGGCATGAAGTTATTTCTAGGAGTTGGACACATACCAAGTTTAGCTCAGTTCTGGGCATCTTTGAAATACCTATACAAACTTGTTCCTACATAGTAACTTGCAACTTTGAATGAAAATGTGCTTGCTTACAGCAACGTGCTATATGTTCTGAATGCCCGAATTGGGAATATGTGTCAAACCTTTGTTAGGAATTATGTGATCCTTACTAGCTGGAAGTAAGGGAGATGGGGCACGAAGTTATTTCTAGGAGTTGGACACATACCAAGTTTAGCTCAGTTCTGGGCATCTTTGAAATACCTATACAAACTTGTTCCTACATAGTAACTTGCATCTTTGAATGAGAATCTGCTTGCTTACAGCAACGTGCTATATGTTCTGAATGCCCGAATTGGCAATCTGTGTCAAAACTTTGTTAGGAATTATGTGATCCTTACTAGCTGGAAGTAAGGGAGATGGGGCACGAAGTTATTTCTAGGAGTTGGACACATACCAAGTTTAGATCAGTTCTGGGCATCTTTGAAATACCTATACAAACTTGTTCCTACATAGTAACTTGCAAATTTGAATGAAAATGTGCTTGCTTACAGCAACGTGCTATATGTTCTGAATGCCCGAATTGGCAATCTGTGTCAAAACTTTGTTAGGAATTATGTGATCCTTACTAGCTGGAAGTAAGGGAGATGGGGCATGAAGTTATTTCTAGGAGTTGGACACATACCAAGTTTAGCTCAGTTCTGGGCATCTTTGAAATACCTATACAAACTTGTTCCTACATAGTAACTTGCAACTTTGAATGAAAATGTGCTTGCTTACAGCAACGTGCTATATGTTCTGAATGCCCGAATTGGGAATCTGTGTCAAAACTTTGTTAGGAATTATGTGATCCTTACTAGCTGGAAGTAAGGGAGATGGGGCATGAAGTTATTTCTAGGAGTTGGACACATACCAAGTTTAGCTCAGTTCTGGGCATCTTTGAAATACCTATACAAACGTGTTCCTACATAGTAACTTGCATCTTTGAATGAGAATGTGCTTGCTTACAGCAACGTGCTATATGTTCTGAATGCCCGAATTGGCAATCTGTGTCAAAACTTTGTTAGGAATTATGTGATCCTTACTAGCTGGAAGTAAGGGAGATGGGGCATGAAGTTATTTCTAGGAGTTGGACACATACCAAGTTTAGCTCAGTTCTGGGCATCTTTGAAATACCTATACAAACTTGTTCCTACATAGTAACTTGCAACTTTGAATGAGAATGTGCTTGCTTACAGCAACGTGCTATATGTTCTGAATGCCCGAATTGGGAATCTGTGTCAAAACTTTGTTAGGAATTATGTGATCCTTACTAGCTGGAAGTAAGGGAGATGGGGCACGAAGTTATTTCTAGGAGTTGGACACATACCAAGTTTAGCTCAGTTCTGGGCATCTTTGAAATACCTATACAAACTTGTTCCTACATAGTAACTTGCAACTTTGAATGAGAATGTGCTTGCTTACAGCAACGTGCTATATGTTCTGTATGCCCGAATTGGGAATCTGTGTCAGAACTTTGTTAGGAATTATGTGATCCTTACTAGCTGGAAGTAAGGGAGATGGGGCACGAAGTTATTTCTAGGAGTTGGACACATACCAAGATTAGCTCAGTTCTGGGCATCTTTGAAATACCTATACAAACTTGTTCCTACATAGTAACTTGCATCTTTGAATGAGAATGTGCTTGCTTACAGCAACGTGCTATATGTTCTGAATGCCCGAATTGGCAATCTGTGTCAGAACTTTGTTAGGAATTATGTGATCCTTACTAGCTGGAAGTAAGGGAGATGGGGCATGAAGTTATTTCTAGGAGTTGGACACATACCAAGTTTAGCTCAGTTCTGGGCATCTTTGAAATACCTATACAAACTTGTTCCTACATAGTAACTTGCATCTTTGAATGAGTGTCTGCTTGCTTACAGCAACGTGCTATATGTTCTGAATGCCCGAATTGGCAATCTGTGTCAAAACTTTGTTAGGAATTATGTGATCCTTACTAGCTGGAAGTAAGGGAGATGGGGCACGAAGTTATTTCTAGGAGTTGGACACATACCAAGTTTAGCTCAGTTCTGGGCATCTTTGAATTACCTATACAAACTTGTTCCTACATAGTAACTTGCAACTTTGAATGAGAATGTGCTTGCTTACAGCAACGTGCTATATGTTCTGAATGCCCGAATTGGGAATCTGTGTCAAAACTTTGTTAGGAATTATGTGATCCTTACTAGCTGGAAGTAAGGGAGATGGGGCATGAAGTTATTTCTAGGAGTTGGACACATACCAAGTTTAGCTCAGTTCTGGGCATCTTTGAAATACCTATACACACTTGTTCCTACATAGTAACTTGCATCTTTGAATGAGAATGTGCTTGCTTGCAGCAACGTGCTATATGTTCTGAATGCCCGATTTGGGAATCTGCGTCAAAACTTTGTTAGGAATTATGTGATCCTTACTAGCTGGAAGTAAGGGAGATGGGGCATGAAGTTATTTCTAGGAGTTGGACACATACCAAGTTTAGCTCAGTTCTGGGCATCTTTGAAATACCTATACAAACTTGTTCCTACATAGTAACTTGCATCTTTGAATGAGAATCTGCTTGCTTACAGCAACGTGCTATATGTTCTGAATGCCCGAATTGGCAATCTGTGTCAAAACTTTGTTAGGAATTATGTTATCCTTACTAGCTGGAAGTAAGGGAGATGGGGCATGAAGTTATTTCTAGGAGTTGGACACATACCAAGTTTAGCTCAGTTCTGGGCATCTTTGAAATACCTATACAAACTTGTTCCTACATAGTAACTTGCAACCTGAATGAGAATCTGCTTGCTTAGAGCAACGTGCTATATGTTCTGAATGCCCGAATTGGGAATCTGTGTCAAAACTTTGTTAGGAATTATGTGATCCTTACTAGCTGGAAGTAAGGGAGATGGGGCATGAAGTTATTTCTAGGAGTTGGACACATACCAAGTTTAGCTCAGTTCTGGGCATCTTTGAAATACCTATACAAACTTGTTCCTACATAGTAACTTGCAACTTTGAATGAGAATCTGCTTGCTTACAGCAACGTGCTATATGTTCTGAATGCCCGAATGGGGAATCTGTGTCAAAACTTTGTTAGGAATTATGTGATCCTTACTAGCTGGAAGTAAGGGAGATGGGGCATGAAGTTATTTCTAGGAGTTGGACACATACCAAGTTTAGCTCAGTTCTGGGCATCTTTGAAATACCTATACAAACTTGTTCCTACATAGTAACTTGCAACTTTGAATGAAAATGTGCTTGCTTACAGCAACGTGCTATATGTTCTGAATGCCCGAATTGGGAATCTGTGTCAAAACTTTGTTAGGAATTATGTGATCCTTACTAGCTGGAAGTAAGGGAGATGGGGCACGAAGTTATTTCTAGGAGTTGGACACATACCAAGTTTAGCTCAGTTCTGGGCATCTTTGAAATACCTATACAAACTTGTTCCTACATAGTAACTTGCAACTTTGAATGAAAATGTGCTTGCTTACAGCAACGTGCTATATGTTCTGAATGCCCGAATTGGGAATATGTGTCAAACCTTTGTTAGGAATTATGTGATCCTTACTAGCTGGAAGTAAGGGAGATGGGGCACGAAGTTATTTCTAGGAGTTGGACACATACCAAGTTTAGCTCAGTTCTGGGCATCTTTGAAATACCTATACAAACTTGTTCCTACATAGTAACTTGCATCATTGAATGAGAATCTGCTTGCTTACAGCAACGTGCTATCTGTTCTGAATGCCCGAATGGGGAATCTGTGTCAAAACTTTGTTAGGAATTATGTGATCCTTACTAGCTGGAAGTAAGGGAGATGGGGCATGAAGTTATTTCTAGGAGTTGGACACATACCAAGTTTAGCTCAGTTCTGGGCATCTTTGAAATACCTATACAAACTTGTTCCTACATAGTAACTTGCAACTTTGAATGAAAATGTGCTTGCTTACAGCAACGTGCTATCTGTTCTGAATGCCCGAATTGGCAATCTGTGTCAAAACTTTGTTAGGAATTATGTGATCCTTACTAGCTGGAAGTAAGGGAGATGGGGCATGAAGTTATTTCTAGGAGTTGGACACATACCAAGTTTAGCTCAGTTCTGGGCATCTTTGAAATACCTATACAAACTTGTTCCTACATAGTAACTTGCAACTTTGAATGAGAATGTGCTTGCTTAGAGCAACGTGCTATATGTTCTGAATGCCCGAATTGGGAATCTGTGTCAATACTTTGTTAGGAATTATGTGATCCTTACTAGCTGGAAGTAAGGGAGAAGGGGCATGCAGTTATTTCTAGGAGTTGGACACATACCAAGTTTAGCTCAGTTCTGGGCATCTTTGAAATACCTATACAAACTTGTTCCTACATAGTAACTTGCAACTCTGAATGAGAATGTGCTTGCTTACAGCAACGTGCTATATGTTCTGAATGCCCGAATTGGCAATCTGTGTCAAAATTTTGTTAGGAATTATGTGATCCTTACTAGCTGGAAGTAAGGGAGATGGGGCATGCAGTTATTTCTAGGAGTTGGACACATACCAAGTTTAGCTCAGTTCTGGGCATCTTTGAAATACCTATACAAACTTGTTCCTACATAGTAACTTGCAACTCTGAATGAGAATGTGCTTGCTTACAGCAACGTGCTGTATGTTCTGAATGCCCGAATTGGCAATCTGTGTCAAAATTTTGTTAGGAATTATGTGATCCTTACTAGCTGGAAGTAAGGGAGATGGGGCATGAAGTTATTTCTAGGAGTTGGACACATACCAAGTTTAGCTCAGTTCTGGGCATCTTTGAAATACCTATACAAACTTGTTCCTACATAGTAACTTGCATCTTTGAATGAGAATCTGCTTGCTTACAGCAACGTGCTGTATGTTCTGAATGCCCGAATTGGGAATCTGTGTCAAAACTTTGTTAGGAATTATGTGATCCTTACTAGCTGGAAGTAAGGGAGATGGGGCATGAAGTTATTTCTAGGAGTTGGACACATACCAAGTTTAGCTCAGTTCTGGGCATCTTTGAAATACCTATACAAACTTGTTCGTACATAGTAACTTGCAACTTTGAATGAGAATCTGCTTGCTTACAGCAACGTGCTATATGTTCTGAATGCCCGAATTGGGAATATGTGTCAAAACTTTGTTAGGAATTATGTGATCCTTACTAGCTGGAAGTAAGGGAGATGGGGCATGAAGTTATTTCTAGGAGTTGGACACATACCAAGTTTAGATCAGTTCTGGGCATCTTTGAAATACCTATACAAACTTGTTCCTACATAGTAACTTGCAAATTTGAATGAAAATGTGCTTGCTTACAGCAACGTGCTATATGTTCTGAATGCCCGAATTGGCAATCTGTGTCAAAACTTTGTTAGGAATTATGTGATCCTTACTAGCTGGAAGTAAGGGAGATGGGGCATGAAGTGATTTCTAGGAGTTGGACACATACCAAGTTTAGCTCAGTTCTGGGCATCTTTGAAATACCTATACAAACTTGTTCCTACATAGTAACTTGCAACTTTGAATGAAAATGTGCTTGCTTACAGCAACGTGCTATATGTTCTGAATGCCCGAATTGGCAATCTGTGTCAAAACTTTGTTAGGAATTATGTGATCCTTACTAGCTGGAAGTAAGGGAGATGGGGCATGAAGTTATTTCTAGGAGTTGGACACATACCAAGTTTAGCTCAGTTCTGGGCATCTTTGAAATACCTATACAAACTTGTTCCTACATAGTAACTTGCAACTTTGAATGAAAATGTGCTTGCTTACAGCAACGTGCTATATGTTCTGAATGCCCGAATTGGGAATCTGTGTCAAAACTTTGTTAGGAATTATGTGATCCTTACTAGCTGGAAGTAAGGGAGATGGGGCATGAAGTTATTTCTAGGAGTTGGACACATACCAAGTTTAGCTCAGTTCTGGGCATCTTTGAAATACCTATACAAACTTGTTCCTACATAGTAACTTGCAACTATGAATGAGAATGTGCTTGCTTAGAGCAACGTGCTATATGTTCTGAATGCCCGAATTGGGAATCTGTGTCAATACTTTGTTAGGAATTATGTGATCCTTACTAGCTGGAAGTAAGGGAGAAGGGGCATGCAGTTATTTCTAGGAGTTGGACACATACCAAGTTTAGCTCAGTTCTGGGCATCTTTGAAATACCTATACAAACTTGTTCCTACATAGTAACTTGCAACTTTGAATGAGAATGTGCTTGCTTACAGCAACGTGCTATATGTTCTGAATGCCCGAATTGGCAATCTGTGTCAAAATTTTGTTAGGAATTATGTGATCCTTACTAGCTGGAAGTAAGGGAGATGGGGCATGAAGTTATTTCTAGGAGTTGGAAACATACCAAGTTTAGATCAGTTCTGGGCATCTTTGAAATACCTATACAAACTTGTTCCTACATAGTAACTTGCAAATTTGAATGAAAATGTGCTTGCTTACAGCAACGTGCTATATGTTCTGAATGCCCGAATTGGCAATCTGTGTCAAAACTTTGTTAGGAATTATGTGATCCTTACTAGCTGGAAGTAAGGGAGATGGGGCATGAAGTTATTTCTAGGAGTTGGACACATACCAAGTTTAGCTCAGTTCTGGGCATCTTTGAAATACCTATACAAACTTGTTCCTACATAGTAACTTGCAACTTTGAATGAAAATGTGCTTGCTTACAGCAACGTGCTATATGTTCTGAATGCCCGAATTGGGAATCTGTGTCAAAACTTTGTTAGGAATTATGTGATCCTTACTAGCTGGAAGTAAGGGAGATGGGGCATGAAGTTATTTCTAGGAGTTGGACACATACCAAGTTTAGCTCAGTTCTGGGCATCTTTGAAATACCTATACACACTTGTTCCTACATAGTAACTTGCATCTTTGAATGAGAATGTGCTTGCTTGCAGCAACGTGCTATATGTTCTGAATGCCCGATTTGGGAATCTGCGTCAAAACTTTGTTAGGAATTATGTGATCCTTACTAGCTGGAAGTAAGGGAGATGGGGCATGAAGTTATTTCTAGGAGTTGGACACATACCAAGTTTAGCTCAGTTCTGGGCATCTTTGAAATACCTATACAAACTTGTTCCTACATAGTAACTTGCATCTTTGAATGAGAATCTGCTTGCTTACAGCAACGTGCTATATGTTCTGAATGCCCGAATTGGCAATCTGTGTCAAAACTTTGTTAGGAATTATGTGATCCTTACTAGCTGGAAGTAAGGGAGATGGGGCATGAAGTTATTTCTAGGAGTTGGACACATACCAAGTTTAGCTCAGTTCTGGGCATCTTTGAAATACCTATACAAACTTGTTCCTACATAGTAACTTGCAACCTGAATGAGAATCTGCTTGCTTAGAGCAACGTGCTATATGTTCTGAATGCCCGAATTGGGAATCTGTGTCAAAACTTTGTTAGGAATTATGTGATCCTTACTAGCAGGAAGTAAGGGAGATGGGGCATGAAGTTATTTCTAGGAGTTGGACACATACCAAGTTTAGCTCAGTTCTGGGCATCTTTGAAATACCTATACAAACTTGTTCCTACATAGTAACTTGCAACTTTGAATGAGAATCTGCTTGCTTACAGCAACGTGCTATATGTTCTGAATGCCCGAATGGGGAATCTGTGTCAAAACTTTGTTAGGAATTATGTGATCCTTACTAGCTGGAAGTAAGGGAGATGGGGCATGAAGTTATTTCTAGGAGTTGGACACATACCAATTTTAGCTCAGTTCTGGGCATCTTTGAAATACCTATACAAACTTGTTCCTACATAGTAACTTGCAACTTTGAATGAAAATGTGCTTGCTTACAGCAACGTGCTATATGTTCTGAATGCCCGAATTGGGAATCTGTGTCAAAACTTTGTTAGGAATTATGTGATCCTTACTAGCTGGAAGTAAGGGAGATGGGGCACGAAGTTATTTCTAGGAGTTGGACACATACCAAGTTTAGCTCAGTTCTGGGCATCTTTGAAATACCTATACAAACTTGTTCCTACATAGTAACTTGCAACTTTGAATGAAAATGTGCTTGCTTACAGCAACGTGCTATATGTTCTGAATGCCCGAATTGGGAATATGTGTCAAACCTTTGTTAGGAATTATGTGATCCTTACTAGCTGGAAGTAAGGGAGATGGGGCACGAAGTTATTTCTAGGAGTTGGACACATACCAAGTTTAGCTCAGTTCTGGGCATCTTTGAAATACCTATACAAACTTGTTCCTACATAGTAACTTGCATCATTGAATGAGAATCTGCTTGCTTACAGCAACGTGCTATCTGTTCTGAATGCCCGAATGGGGAATCTGTGTCAAAACTTTGTTAGGAATTATGTGATCCTTACTAGCTGGAAGTAAGGGAGATGGGGCATGAAGTTATTTCTAGGAGTTGGACACATACCAAGTTTAGCTCAGTTCTGGGCATCTTTGAAATACCTATACAAACTTGTTCGTACATAGTAACTTGCAACTTTGAATGAGAATCTGCTTGCTTACAGCAACGTGCTATATGTTCTGAATGCCTGAATTGGGAATATGTGTCAAAACTTTGTTAGGAATTATGTGATCCTTACTAGCTGGAAGTAAGGGAGATGGGGCATGAAGTTATTTCTAGGAGTTGGACACATACCAAGTTTAGCTCAGTTCTGGGCATCTTTGAAATACCTATACAAACTTGTTCCTACATAGTAACTTGCAACTTTGAATGAGAATGTGCTTGCTTAGAGCAACGTGCTATATGTTCTGAATGCCCGAATTGGGAATCTGTGTCAATACTTTGTTAGGAATTATGTGATCCTTACTAGCTGGAAGTAAGGGAGAAGGGGCATGCAGTTATTTCTAGGAGTTGGACACATACCAAGTTTAGCTCAGTTCTGGGCATCTTTGAAATACCTATACAAACTTGTTCCTACATAGTAACTTGCAACTCTGAATGAGAATGTGCTTGCTTACAGCAACGTGCTATATGTTCTGAATGCCCGAATTGGCAATCTGTGTCAAAATTTTGTTAGGAATTATGTGATCCTTACTAGCTGGAAGTAAGGGAGATGGGGCATGCAGTTATTTCTAGGAGTTGGACACATACCAAGTTTAGCTCAGTTCTGGGCATCTTTGAAATACCTATACAAACTTGTTCCTACATAGTAACTTGCAACTCTGAATGAGAATGTGCTTGCTTACAGCAACGTGCTGTATGTTCTGAATGCCCGAATTGGCAATCTGTGTCAAAATTTTGTTAGGAATTATGTGATCCTTACTAGCTGGAAGTAAGGGAGATGGGGCATGAAGTTATTTCTAGGAGTTGGACACATACCAAGTTTAGCTCAGTTCTGGGCATCTTTGAAATACCTATACAAACTTGTTCCTACATAGTAACTTGCATCTTTGAATGAGAATCTGCTTGCTTACAGCAACGTGCTGTATGTTCTGAATGCCCGAATTGGGAATCTGTGTCAAAACTTTGTTAGGAATTATGTGATCCTTACTAGCTGGAAGTAAGGGAGATGGGGCATGAAGTTATTTCTAGGAGTTGGACACATACCAAGTTTAGCTCAGTTCTGGGCATCTTTGAAATACCTATACAAACTTGTTCGTACATAGTAACTTGCATCTTTGAATGAGAATCTGCTTGCTTACAGCAACGTGCTATATGTTCTGAATGCCCGAATTGGGAATATGTGTCAAAACTTTGTTAGGAATTATGTGATCCTTACTAGCTGGAAGTAAGGGAGATGGGGCATGAAGTTATTTCTAGGAGTTGGACACATACCAAGTTTAGATCAGTTCTGGGCATCTTTGAAATACCTATACAAACTTGTTCCTACATAGTAACTTGCAAATTTGAATGAAAATGTGCTTGCTTACAGCAACGTGCTATATGTTCTGAATGCCCGAATTGGCAATCTGTGTCAAAACTTTGTTAGGAATTATGTGATCCTTACTAGCTGGAAGTAAGGGAGATGGGGCATGAAGTTATTTCTAGGAGTTGGACACATACCAAGTTTAGCTCAGTTCTGGGCATCTTTGAAATACCTATACAAACTTGTTCCTACATAGTAACTTGCAACTTTGAATGAAAATGTGCTTGCTTACAGCAACGTGCTATATGTTCTGAATGCCCGAATTGGGAATCTGTGTCAAAACTTTGTTAGGAATTATGTGATCCTTACTAGCTGGAAGTAAGGGAGATGGCGCATGAAGTTATTTCTAGGAGTTGGACACATACCAAGTTTAGCTCAGTTCTGGGCATCTTTGAAATACCTATACAAACTTGTTCCTACATAGTAACTTGCATCTTTGAATGAGAATGTGCTTGCTTACAGCAACGTGCTATATGTTCTGAATGCCCGAATTGGCAATCTGTGTCAAAACTTTGTTAGGAATTATGTGATCCTAACTAGCTGGAAGTAAGGGAGATGGGGCATGAAGTTATTTCTAGGAGTTGGACACATACCAAGTTTAGCTCAGTTCTGGGCATCTTTGAAATACCTATACAAACTTGTTCCTACATAGTAACTTGCAACTTTGAATGAAAATGTGCTTGCTTACAGCAACGTGCTATATGTTCTGAATGCCCGAATTGGGAATATGTGTCAAACCTTTGTTAGGAATTATGTGATCCTTACTAGCTGGAAGTAAGGGAGATGGGGCACGAAGTTATTTCTAGGAGTTGGACACATACCAAGTTTAGCTCAGTTCTGGGCATCTTTGAAATACCTATACAAACTTGTTCCTACATAGTAACTTGCATCTTTGAATGAGAATCTGCTTGCTTACAGCAACGTGCTATATGTTCTGAATGCCCGAATGGGGAATCTGTGTCAAAACTTTGTTAGGAATTATGTGATCCTTACTAGCTGGAAGTAAGGGAGATGGGGCATGAAGTTATTTCTAGGAGTTGGACACATACCAAGTTTAGCTCAGTTCTGGGCATCTTTGAAATACCTATACAAACTTGTTCCTACATAGTAACTTGCAACTTTGAATGAAAATGTGCTTGCTTACAGCAACGTGCTATATGTTCTGAATGCCCGAATTGGGAATCTGTGTCAAAACTTTGTTAGGAATTATGTGATCCTTACTAGCTGGAAGTAAGGGAGATGGGGCATGAAGTTATTTCTAGGAGTTGGACACATACCAAGTTTAGCTCAGTTCTGGGCATCTTTGAAATACCTATACAAACTTGTTCCTACATAGTAACTTGCAACTTTGAATGAGAATGTGCTTGCTTAGAGCAACGTGCTATATGTTCTGAATGCCCGAATTGGGAATCTGTGTCAATACTTTGTTAGGAATTATGTGATCCTTACTAGCTGGAAGTAAGGGAGAAGGGGCATGCAGTTATTTCTAGGAGTTGGACACATACCAAGTTTAGCTCAGTTCTGGGCATCTTTGAAATACCTATACAAACTTGTTCCTACATAGTAACTTGCAAATTTGAATGAAAATGTGCTTGCTTACAGCAACGTGCTATATGTTCTGAATGCCCGAATTGGCAATCTGTGTCAAAACTTTGTTAGGAATTATGTGATCCTTACTAGCTGGAAATAAGGGAGATGGGGCATGAAGTTATTTCTAGGAGTTGGACACATACCAAGTTTAGCTCAGTTCTGGGCATCTTTGAAATACCTATACAAACTTGTTCCTACATAGTAACTTGCAACTTTGAATGAAAATGTGCTTGCTTACAGCAACGTGCTATATGTTCTGAATGCCCGAATTGGGAATCTGTGTCAAATCTTTGTTAGGAATTATGTGATCCTTACTAGCTGGAAGTAAGGGAGATGGGGCATGAAGTTATTTCTAGGAGTTGGACACATACCAAGTTTAGCTCAGTTCTGGGCATCTTTGAAATACCTATACAAACTTGTTCCTACATAGTAACTTGCATCTTTGAATGAGAATGTGCTTGCTTACAGCAACGTGCTATATGTTCTGAATGCCCGAATTGGCAATCTGTGTCAAAACTTTGTTAGGAATTATGTGATCCTTACTAGCTGGAAGTAAGGGAGATGGGGCACGAAGTTATTTCTAGGAGTTGGACACATTCCAAGTTTAGCTCAGTTCTGGGCATCTTTGAAATACCTATACAAACTTGTTCCTACATAGTAACTTGCAACTTTGAATGAAAATGTGCTTGCTTACAGCAAAGTGCTATATGTTCTGAATGCCCGAATTGGCAATCTGTGTCAAATCTTTGTTAGGAATTATGTGATCCTTACTAGCTGGAAGTAAGGGAGATGGGGCATGAAGTTATTTCTAGGAGTTGGACACATACCAAGTTTAGCTCAGTTCTGGGCATCTTTGAAATACCTATACAAACTTGTTCCTACATAGTAACTTGCATCTTTGAATGAGAATCTGCTTGCTTACAGCAACGTGCTGTATGTTCTGAATGCCCGAATTGGGAATCTGTGTCAAAACTTTGTTAGGAATTATGTGATCCTTACTAGCTGGAAGTAAGGGAGATGGGGCATGAAGTTATTTCTAGGAGTTGGACACATACCAAGTTTAGCTCAGTTCTGGGCATCTTTGAAATACCTATACAAACTTGTTCCTACATAGTAACTTGCAACTTTGAATGAGAATCTGCTTGCTTACAGCAACGTGCTATATGTTCTGAATGCCCGAATTGGGAATCTGTGTCAGAACTTTGTTAGGAATTATGTGATCCTTACTAGCTGGAAGTAAGGGAGATGGAGCATGAAGTTATTTCTAGGAGTTGGACACATACCAAGTTTAGCTCAGTTCTGGGCATCTTTGAAATACCTATACACACTTGTTCCTACATAGTAACTTGCAACTTTGAATGAGAATGTGCTTGCTTACAGCAACGTGCTATATGTTCTGAATGCACGAATTGGCAATCTGTGTCAAAACTTTGTTAGGAATTATGTGATCCTTACTAGCTGGAAGTAAGGGAGATGGGGCATGAAGTTATTTCTAGGAGTTGGACACATACCAAGTTTAGCTCAGTTCTGGGCATCTTTGAAATACCTATACAAACTTGTTCCTACATAGTAACTTGCATCTTTGAATGAGAATGAGCTTGCTTACAGCAACGTGCTATATGTTCTGAATGCCCGAATTGGCAATCTGTGTCAAAACTTTGTTAGGAATTATGTGATCCTTACTAGCTGGAAGTAAGGGAGATGGGGCATGAAGTTATTTCTAGGAGTTGGACACATACCAAGTTTAGCTCAGTTCTGTGCATCTTTGAAATACCTATTCAAACTTGTTCCTACATAGTAACTTGCATCTTTGAATGAGAATCTGCTTGCTTACAGCAACGTGCTATATGTTCTGAATGCCCGAATTGGGAATCTGTGTCAAAACTTTGTTAGGAATTATGTGATCCTTACTAGCTGGAAGTAAGGGAGATGGGGCATGAAGTTATTTCTAGGAGTTGGACACATACCAAGTTTAGCTCAGTTCTGGGCATCTTTGAAATACCTATACAAACTTGTTCCTACATAGTAACTTGCATCTTTGAATGAGAATCTGCTTGCTTACAGCAACGTGCTATATTTTCTGAATGCCCGAATTGGGAATCTGTGTCAAAACTTTGTTAGGAATTATGTGATCCTTACTAGCTGGAAGTAAGGGAGATGGGGCATGAAGTTATTTCTAGGAGTTGGACACATACCAAGTTTAGCTCAGTTGAGGGCATCTTTGAAATACGTATACAAACTTGTTCCTACATAGTAACTTGCAACTTTGAATGAGAATGTGCTTGCTTAGAGCAACGTGCTATATGTTCTGAATGCCCGAATTGGCAATCTGTGTCAAAACTTTGTTAGGAATTATGTGATCCTTACTAGCTGGAAGTAAGGGAGATGGGGCATGCAGTTATTTCTAGGAGTTGGACACATACCAAGTTTAGCTCAGTTCTGGGCATCTTTGAAATACCTATACAAACTTGTTCCTACATAGTAACTTGCAACTTTGAATGAGAATGTGCTTGCTTACAGCAACGGGCTATATGTTCTGAATGCCCGAATTGGGAATCTGTGTCAAAACTTTGTTAGGAATTATGTGATCCTTACTAGCTGGAAGTAAGGGAGATGGGGCATGAAGTTATTTCTAGGAGTTGGACACATACCAAGTTTAGCTCAGTTCTGGGCATCTTTGAAATACCTATACAAACTTGTTCCTAAATAGTAACTTGCAACTCTGAATGAGAATGTGCTTGCTTACAGCAACGTGCTATATGTTCTGAATGCCCGAATTGGGAATCTGTGTCAGAACTTTGTTAGGAATTATGTGATCCTTACTAGCTGGAAGTAAGGGAGATGGGGCATGAAGTTATTTCTAGGAGTTGGACACATACCAAGTTTAGCTCAGTTCTGGGCATCTTTGAAATACCTATACAAACTTGTTCCTACATAGTAACTTGCATCTTTGAATGAGAATGAGCTTGCTTACAGCAACGTGCTCTATGTTCTGAATGCCCGAATTGGCAATCTGTGTCAAATCTTTGTTAGGAATTATGTGATCCTTACTAGCTGGAAGTAAGGGAGATGGGGCATGAAGTTATTTCTAGGAGTTGGACACATACCAAGTTTAGCTCAGTTCTGGGCATCTTTGAAATACCTATACAAACTTGTTCCTACATAGTAACTTGCAACTATGAATGAGAATGTGCTTGCTTACAGCAACGTGCTATATGTTCTGAATGCCCGAATTGGCAATCTGTGTCAAAACTTTGTTAGGAATTATGTGATCCTTACTAGCTGGAAGTAAGGGAGATGGGGCATGAAGTTATTTCTAGGAGTTGGACACACACCAAGTTTAGCTCAGTTCTGGGCATCTTTGAAATACCTATACAAACTTGTTCCTACATAGTAACTTGCAACTTTGAATGAAAATGTGCTTGCTTACAGCAACGTGCTATATGTTCTGAATGCCCGAATTGGCAATCTGTGTCAAAACTTTGTTAGGAATTATGTGATCCTTACTAGCTGGAAGTAAGGGAGATGGGGCATGAAGTTATTTCTAGGAGTTGGACACACACCAAGTTTAGCTCAGTTCTGGGCATCTTTGAAATACCTATACAAACTTGTTCCTACATAGTAACTTGCAACTTTGAATGAAAATGTGCTTGCTTACAGCAACGTGCTATATGTTCTGAATGCCCGAATTGGGAATCTGTGTCAAAACTTTGTTAGGAATTATGTGATCCTTACTAGCTGGAAGTAAGGGAGATGGGGCATGAAGTTATTTCTAGGAGTTGGACACATACCAAGTTTAGCTCAGTTCTGGGCATCTTTGAAATACCTATACAAACTTGTTCCTACATAGTAACTTGCAACTATGAATGAGAATGTGCTTGCTTACAGCAACGTGCTATATGTTCTGAATGCCCGAATTGGCAATCTGTGTCAAAACTTTGTTAGGAATTATGTGATCCTTACTAGCTGGAAGTAAGGGAGATGGGGCATGAAGTTATTTCTAGGAGTTGGACACACACCAAGTTTAGCTCAGTTCTGGGCATCTTTGAAATACCTATACAAACTTGTTCCTACATAGTAACTTGCAACTTTGAATGAAAATGTGCTTGCTTACAGCAACGTGCTATATGTTCTGAATGCCCGAATTGGCAATCTGTGTCAAAACTTTGTTAGGAATTATGTGATCCTTACTAGCTGGAAGTAAGGGAGATGGGGCATGAAGTTATTTCTAGGAGTTGGACACATACCAAGTTTAGCTCAGTTCTGGGCATCTTTGAAATACCTATACAAACTTGTTCCTACATAGTAACTTGCAACTATGAATGAGAATGTGCTTGCTTACAGCAACGTGCTATATGTTCTGAATGCCCGAATTGGCAATCTGTGTCAAAACTTTGTTAGGAATTATGTGATCCTTACTAGCTGGAAGTAAGGGAGATGGGGCATGAAGTTATTTCTAGGAGTTGGACACACACCAAGTTTAGCTCAGTTCTGGGCATCTTTGAAATACCTATACAAACTTGTTCCTACATAGTAACTTGCAACATTGAATGAAAATGTGCTTGCTTACAGCAACGTGCTATATGTTCTGAATGCCCGAATTGGCAATCTGTGTCAAAACTTTGTTAGGAATTATGTGATCCTTACTAGCTGGAAGTAAGGGAGATGGGGCATGAAGTTATTTCTAGGAGTTGGACACACACCAAGTTTAGCTCAGTTCTGGGCATCTTTGAAATACCTATACAAACTTGTTCCTACATAGTAACTTGCAACTTTGAATGAAAATGTGCTTGCTTACAGCAACGTGCTATATGTTCTGAATGCCCGAATTGGGAATCTGTGTCAAAACTTTGTTAGGAATTATGTGATCCTTACTAGCTGGAAGTAAGGGAGATGGGGCATGAAGTTATTTCTAGGAGTTGGACACATACCAAGTTTAGCTCAGTTCTGGGCATCTTTGAAATACCTATACAAACTTGTTCCTACATAGTAACTTGCATCTTTGAATGAGAATCTGCTTGCTTACAGCAACGTGCTATATGTTCTGAATGCCCGAATTGGGAATCTGTGTCAAAACTTTGTTAGGAATTATGTGATCCTTACTAGCTGGAAGTAAGGGAGATGGGGCATGAAGTTATTTCTAGGAGTTGGACACATACCAAGTTTAGCTCAGTTCTGGGCATCTTTGAAATACCTATACAAACTTGTTCCTACATAGTAACTTGCAACTTTGAATGAAAATGTGCTTGCTTACAGCAACGTGCTATATGTTCTGAATGCCCGAATTGGGAATCTGTGTCAAAACTTTGTTAGGAATTATGTGATCCTTACTAGCTGGAAGTAAGGGAGATGGGGCATGAAGTTATATCTAGGAGTTGGACACATACCAAGTTTAGCTCAGTTCTGGGCATCTTTGAAATACCTATACAAACTTGTTCCTACATAGTAACTTGCATCTTTGAATGAGAATCTGCTTGCTTACAGCAACGTGCTATATGTTCTGAATGCCCGAATTGGGAATCTGTGTCAAAACTTTGTTAGGAATTATGTGATCCTTACTAGCTGGAAGTAAGGGAGATGGGGCATGAAGTTATTTCTAGGAGTTGGACACATACCAAGTTTAGCTCAGTTCTGGGCATCTTTGAAATACCTATACAAACTTGTTCCTACATAGTAACTTGCATCTTTGAATGAGAATCTGCTTGCTTACAGCAACGTGCTATATGTTCTGAATGCCCGAATGGGGAATCTGTGTCAAAACTTTGTTAGGAATTATGTGATCCTTACTAGCTGGAAGTAAGGGAGATGGGGCATGAAGTTATTTCTAGGAGTTGGACACATACCAAGTTTAGCTCAGTTCTGGGCATCTTTGAAATACCTATACAAACTTGTTCCTACATAGTAACTTGCAACTTTGAATGAGAATGTGCTTGCTTACAGCAACGTGCTATATGTTCTGAATGCCCGAATTGGGAATCTGTGTCAAAACTTTGTTAGGAATTATGTGATCCTTACTAGCTGGAAGTAAGGGAGATGGGGCATGAAGTTATTTCTAGGAGTTGGACACATACCAAGTTTAGCTCAGTTCTGGGCATCTTTGAAATACCTATACGAACTTGTTCCTAAATAGTAACTTGCAACTCTGAATGAGAATGTGCTTGCTTACAGCAACGTGCTATATGTTCTGAATGCCCGAATTGGGAATCTGTGTCAAAACTTTGTTAGGAATTATGTGATCCTTACTAGCTGGAAGTAAGGGAGATGGGGCATGAAGTTATTTCTAGGAGTTGGACACATACCAAGTTTAGCTCAGTTCTGGGCATCTTTGAAATACCTATACACACTTGTTCCTACATAGTAACTTGCATCTTTGAATGAGAATGTGCTTGCTTACAGCAACGTGCTATATGTTCTGAATGCCCAAATTGGCAATCTGTGTCAGAACTTTGTTAGGAATTATGTGATCCTTACTAGCTGGAAGTAAGGGAGATGGGGCATGAAGTTATTTCTAGGAGTTGGACACATACCAAGTTTAGCTCAGTTCTGGGCATCTTTGAAATACCTATACAAACTTGTTCCTACATAGTATCTTGCATCTTTGAATGAGAATGTGCTTGCTTAGAGCAACGTGCTATATGTTCTGAATGCCCGAATTGGCAATCTGTGTCAAAACTTTGTTAGGAATTATGTGATCCTTACTAGCTGGAAGTAAGGGAGATGGGGCATGCAGTTATTTCTAGGAGTTGGACACATACCAAGTTTAGCTCAGTTCTGGGCATCTTTGAAATACCTATACAAACTTGTTCCTACATAGTAACTTGCAACCTGAATGAGAATCTGCTTGCTTACAGCAACTTGCTCTATGTTCTGAATGCCCGAATTGGGAATCTGTGTCAAAACTTTGTTAGGAATTATGTGATCCTTACTAGCTGGAAGTAAGGGAGATGGGGCATGAAGTTATTTCTAGGAGTTGGACACATACCAAGTTTAGCTCAGTTCTGGGCATCTTTGAAATACCTATACAAACTTGTTCCTACATAGTAACTTGCAACTTTGAATGAGAATCTGCTTGCTTACAGCAACGTGCTATATGTTCTGAATGCCCGAATTGGGAATCTGTGTCAAAACTTTGTTAGGAATTATGTGATCCTTACTAGCTGGAAGTAAGGGAGATGGGGCATGAAGTTATTTCTAGGAGTTGGACACATACCAAGTTTAGCTCAGTTCTGGGCATCTTTGAAATACCTATACAAACTTGTTCCTACATAGTAACTTGCATCTTTGAATGAGAATGTGCTTGCTTAGAGCAACGTGCTATATGTTCTGAATGCCCGAATTGGCAATCTGTGTCAAAACTTTGTTAGGAATTATGTGATCCTTACTAGCTGGAAGTAAGGGAGATGGGGCATGCAGTTATTTCTAGGAGTTGGACACATACCAAGTTTAGCTCAGTTCTGGGCATCTTTGAAATACCTATACAAACTTGTTCCTACATAGTAACTTGCAACCTGAATGAGAATCTGCTTGCTTACAGCAACTTGCTCTATGTTCTGAATGCCCGAATTGGGAATCTGTGTCAAAACTTTGTTAGGAATTATGTGATCCTTACTAGCTGGAAGTAAGGGAGATGGGGCATGAAGTTATTTCTAGGAGTTGGACACATACCAAGTTTAGCTCAGTTCTGGGCATCTTTGAAATACCTATACAAACTTGTTCCTACATAGTAACTTGCAACTTTGAATGAGAATCTGCTTGCTTACAGCAACGTGCTATATGTTCTGAATGCCCGAATTGGGAATCTGTGTCAAAACTTTGTTAGGAATTATGTGATCCTTACTAGCTGGAAGTAAGGGAGATGGGGCATGCAGTTATTTCTAGGAGTTGGACACATACCAAGTTTAGCTCAGTTCTGGGCATCTTTGAAATACCTATACAAACTTGTTCCTACATAGTAACTTGCAACTATGAATGAGAATGTGCTTGCTTACAGCAACGTGCTATATGTTCTGAATGCCCGAATTGGCAATCTGTGTCAAAACTTTGTTAGGAATTATGTGATCCTTACTAGCTGGAAGTAAGGGAGATGGGGCATGAAGTTATTTCTAGGAGTTGGACACACACCAAGTTTAGCTCAGTTCTGGGCATCTTTGAAATACCTATACAAACTTGTTCCTACATAGTAACTTGCAACTTTGAATGAGAATCTGCTTGCTTACAGCAACGTGCTATATGTTCTGAATGCCCGAATTGGGAATCTGTGTCAAAACTTTGTTAGGAATTATGTGATCCTTACTAGCTGGAAGTAAGGGAGATGGGGCATGAAGTTATTTCTAGGAGTTGGACACATACCAAGTTTAGCTCAGTTCTGGGCATCTTTGAAATACCTATACAAACTTGTTCCTACATAGTAACTTGCATCTTTGAATGAGAATGTGCTTGCTTAGAGCAACGTGCTATATGTTCTGAATGCCCGAATTGGCAATCTGTGTCAAAACTTTGTTAGGAATTATGTGATCCTTACTAGCTGGAAGTAAGGGAGATGGGGCATGCAGTTATTTCTAGGAGTTGGACACATACCAAGTTTAGCTCAGTTCTGGGCATCTTTGAAATACCTATACAAACTTGTTCCTACATAGTAACTTGCAACCTGAATGAGAATCTGCTTGCTTACAGCAACTTGCTCTATGTTCTGAATGCCCGAATTGGGAATCTGTGTCAAAACTTTGTTAGGAATTATGTGATCCTTACTAGCTGGAAGTAAGGGAGATGGGGCATGAAGTTATTTCTAGGAGTTGGACACATACCAAGTTTAGCTCAGTTCTGGGCATCTTTGAAATACCTATACAAACTTGTTCCTACATAGTAACTTGCAACTTTGAATGAGAATCTGCTTGCTTACAGCAACGTGCTATATGTTCTGAATGCCCGAATTGGGAATCTGTGTCAAAACTTTGTTAGGAATTATGTGATCCTTACTAGCTGGAAGTAAGGGAGATGGGGCATGCAGTTATTTCTAGGAGTTGGACACATACCAAGTTTAGCTCAGTTCTGGGCATCTTTGAAATACCTATACAAACTTGTTCCTACATAGTAACTTGCAACCTGAATGAGAATCTGCTTGCTTACAGCAACGTGCTATATGTTCTGAATGCCCGAATTGGGAATCTGTGTCAAAACTTTGTTAGGAATTATGTGATCCTTACTAGCTGGAAGTAAGGGAGATGGGGCATGAAGTTATTTCTAGGAGTTGGACACATACCAAGTTTAGCTCAGTTCTGGGCATCTTTGAAATACCTATACAAACTTGTTCCTACATAGTAACTTGCATCTTTGAATGAGAATGAGCTTGCTTACAGCAACGTGCTCTATGTTCTGAATGCCCGAATTGGCAATCTGTGTCAAATCTTTGTTAGGAATTATGTGATCCTTACTAGCTGGAAGTAAGGGAGATGGGGCATGAAGTTATTTCTAGGAGTTGGACACATACCAAGTTTAGCTCAGTTCTGGGCATCTTTGAAATACCTATACAAACTTGTTCCTACATAGTAACTTGCAACTATGAATGAGAATGTGCTTGCTTACAGCAACGTGCTATATGTTCTGAATGCCCGAATTGGCAATCTGTGTCAAAACTTTGTTAGGAATTATGTGATCCTTACTAGCTGGAAGTAAGGGAGATGGGGCATGAAGTTATTTCTAGGAGTTGGACACACACCAAGTTTAGCTCAGTTCTGGGCATCTTTGAAATACCTATACAAACTTGTTCCTACATAGTAACTTGCAACTTTGAATGAAAATGTGCTTGCTTACAGCAACGTGCTATATGTTCTGAATGCCCGAATTGGCAATCTGTGTCAAAACTTTGTTAGGAATTATGTGATCCTTACTAGCTGGAAGTAAGGGAGATGGGGCATGAAGTTATTTCTAGGAGTTGGACACACACCAAGTTTAGCTCAGTTCTGGGCATCTTTGAAATACCTATACAAACTTGTTCCTACATAGTAACTTGCAACTTTGAATGAAAATGTGCTTGCTTACAGCAACGTGCTATATGTTCTGAATGCCCGAATTGGGAATCTGTGTCAAAACTTTGTTAGGAATTATGTGATCCTTACTAGCTGGAAGTAAGGGAGATGGGGCATGAAGTTATTTCTAGGAGTTGGACACATACCAAGTTTAGCTCAGTTCTGGGCATCTTTGAAATACCTATACAAACTTGTTCCTACATAGTAACTTGCATCTTTGAATGAGAATCTGCTTGCTTACAGCAACGTGCTATATGTTCTGAATGCCCGAATTGGGAATCTGTGTCAAAACTTTGTTAGGAATTATGTGATCCTTACTAGCTGGAAGTAAGGGAGATGGGGCATGAAGTTATTTCTAGGAGTTGGACACATACCAAGTTTAGCTCAGTTCTGGGCATCTTTGAAATACCTATACAAACTTGTTCCTACATAGTAACTTGCAACTTTGAATGAAAATGTGCTTGCTTACAGCAACGTGCTATATGTTCTGAATGCCCGAATTGGGAATCTGTGTCAAAACTTTGTTAGGAATTATGTGATCCTTACTAGCTGGAAGTAAGGGAGATGGGGCATGAAGTTATATCTAGGAGTTGGACACATACCAAGTTTAGCTCAGTTCTGGGCATCTTTGAAATACCTATACAAACTTGTTCCTACATAGTAACTTGCATCTTTGAATGAGAATCTGCTTGCTTACAGCAACGTGCTATATGTTCTGAATGCCCGAATTGGGAATCTGTGTCAAAACTTTGTTAGGAATTATGTGATCCTTACTAGCTGGAAGTAAGGGAGATGGGGCATGAAGTTATTTCTAGGAGTTGGACACATACCAAGTTTAGCTCAGTTCTGGGCATCTTTGAAATACCTATACAAACTTGTTCCTACATAGTAACTTGCATCTTTGAATGAGAATCTGCTTGCTTACAGCAACGTGCTATATGTTCTGAATGCCCGAATGGGGAATCTGTGTCAAAACTTTGTTAGGAATTATGTGATCCTTACTAGCTGGAAGTAAGGGAGATGGGGCATGAAGTTATTTCTAGGAGTTGGACACATACCAAGTTTAGCTCAGTTCTGGGCATCTTTGAAATACCTATACAAACTTGTTCCTACATAGTAACTTGCAACTTTGAATGAGAATGTGCTTGCTTACAGCAACGTGCTATATGTTCTGAATGCCCGAATTGGGAATCTGTGTCAAAACTTTGTTAGGAATTATGTGATCCTTACTAGCTGGAAGTAAGGGAGATGGGGCATGAAGTTATTTCTAGGAGTTGGACACATACCAAGTTTAGCTCAGTTCTGGGCATCTTTGAAATACCTATACGAACTTGTTCCTAAATAGTAACTTGCAACTCTGAATGAGAATGTGCTTGCTTACAGCAACGTGCTATATGTTCTGAATGCCCGAATTGGGAATCTGTGTCAAAACTTTGTTAGGAATTATGTGATCCTTACTAGCTGGAAGTAAGGGAGATGGGGCATGAAGTTATTTCTAGGAGTTGGACACATACCAAGTTTAGCTCAGTTCTGGGCATCTTTGAAATACCTATACACACTTGTTCCTACATAGTAACTTGCATCTTTGAATGAGAATGTGCTTGCTTACAGCAACGTGCTATATGTTCTGAATGCCCAAATTGGCAATCTGTGTCAGAACTTTGTTAGGAATTATGTGATCCTTACTAGCTGGAAGTAAGGGAGATGGGGCATGAAGTTATTTCTAGGAGTTGGACACATACCAAGTTTAGCTCAGTTCTGGGCATCTTTGAAATACCTATACAAACTTGTTCCTACATAGTATCTTGCATCTTTGAATGAGAATGTGCTTGCTTAGAGCAACGTGCTATATGTTCTGAATGCCCGAATTGGCAATCTGTGTCAAAACTTTGTTAGGAATTATGTGATCCTTACTAGCTGGAAGTAAGGGAGATGGGGCATGCAGTTATTTCTAGGAGTTGGACACATACCAAGTTTAGCTCAGTTCTGGGCATCTTTGAAATACCTATACAAACTTGTTCCTACATAGTAACTTGCAACCTGAATGAGAATCTGCTTGCTTACAGCAACTTGCTCTATGTTCTGAATGCCCGAATTGGGAATCTGTGTCAAAACTTTGTTAGGAATTATGTGATCCTTACTAGCTGGAAGTAAGGGAGATGGGGCATGAAGTTATTTCTAGGAGTTGGACACATACCAAGTTTAGCTCAGTTCTGGGCATCTTTGAAATACCTATACAAACTTGTTCCTACATAGTAACTTGCAACTTTGAATGAGAATCTGCTTGCTTACAGCAACGTGCTATATGTTCTGAATGCCCGAATTGGGAATCTGTGTCAAAACTTTGTTAGGAATTATGTGATCCTTACTAGCTGGAAGTAAGGGAGATGGGGCATGAAGTTATTTCTAGGAGTTGGACACATACCAAGTTTAGCTCAGTTCTGGGCATCTTTGAAATACCTATACAAACTTGTTCCTACATAGTAACTTGCATCTTTGAATGAGAATGTGCTTGCTTAGAGCAACGTGCTATATGTTCTGAATGCCCGAATTGGCAATCTGTGTCAAAACTTTGTTAGGAATTATGTGATCCTTACTAGCTGGAAGTAAGGGAGATGGGGCATGCAGTTATTTCTAGGAGTTGGACACATACCAAGTTTAGCTCAGTTCTGGGCATCTTTGAAATACCTATACAAACTTGTTCCTACATAGTAACTTGCAACCTGAATGAGAATCTGCTTGCTTACAGCAACTTGCTCTATGTTCTGAATGCCCGAATTGGGAATCTGTGTCAAAACTTTGTTAGGAATTATGTGATCCTTACTAGCTGGAAGTAAGGGAGATGGGGCATGAAGTTATTTCTAGGAGTTGGACACATACCAAGTTTAGCTCAGTTCTGGGCATCTTTGAAATACCTATACAAACTTGTTCCTACATAGTAACTTGCAACTTTGAATGAGAATCTGCTTGCTTACAGCAACGTGCTATATGTTCTGAATGCCCGAATTGGGAATCTGTGTCAAAACTTTGTTAGGAATTATGTGATCCTTACTAGCTGGAAGTAAGGGAGATGGGGCATGCAGTTATTTCTAGGAGTTGGACACATACCAAGTTTAGCTCAGTTCTGGGCATCTTTGAAATACCTATACAAACTTGTTCCTACATAGTAACTTGCAACCTGAATGAGAATCTGCTTGCTTACAGCAACGTGCTATATGTTCTGAATGCCCGAATTGGGAATCTGTGTCAAAACTTTGTTAGGAATTATGTGATCCTTACTAGCTGGAAGTAAGGGAGATGGGGCATGAAGTTATTTCTAGGAGTTGGACACATACCAAGTTTAGCTCAGTTCTGGGCATCTTTGAAATACCTATACAAACTTGTTCCTACATAGTAACTTGCAACTTTGAATGAAAATGTGCTTGCTTACAGCAACGTGCTATATGTTCTGAATGCCCGAATTGGGAATCTGTGTCAAAACTTTGTTAGGAATTATGTGATCCTTACTAGCTGGAAGTAAGGGAGATGGGGCATGAAGTTATATCTAGGAGTTGACACATACCAAGTTTAGCTCAGTTCTGGGCATCTTTGAAATACCTATACAAACTTGTTCCTACATAGTAACTTGCATCTTTGAATGAGAATCTGCTTGCTTACAGCAACGTGCTATATGTTCTGAATGCCCGAATTGGGAATCTGTGTCAAAACTTTGTTAGGAATTATGTGATCCTTACTAGCTGGAAGTAAGGGAGATGGGGCATGACGTTATTTCTAGGAGTTGGACACATACCAAGTTTAGCTCAGTTCTGGGTATCTTTGAAATACCTATACAAACTTGTTCCTACATAGTATCTTGCATCTTTGAATGAGAATGTGCTTGCTTAGAGCAACGTGCTATATGTTCTGAATGCCCGAATTGGCAATCTGTGTCAAAACTTTGTTAGGAATTATGTGATCCTTACTAGCTGGAAGTAAGGGAGATGGGGCATGCAGTTATTTCTAGGAGTTGGACACATACCAAGTTTAGCTCAGTTCTGGGCATCTTTGAAATACCTATACAAACTTGTTCCTACATAGTAACTTGCAACCTGAATGAGAATCTGCTTGCTTACAGCAACTTGCTCTATGTTCTGAATGCCCGAATTGGGAATCTGTGTCAAAACTTTGTTAGGAATTATGTGATCCTTACTAGCTGGAAGTAAGGGAGATGGGGCATGAAGTTATTTCTAGGAGTTGGACACATACCAAGTTTAGCTCAGTTCTGGGCATCTTTGAAATACCTATACAAACTTGTTCCTACATAGTAACTTGCATCTTTGAATGAGAATGTGCTTGCTTAGAGCAACGTGTTATATGTTCTGAATGCCCGAATTGGCAATCTGTGTCAAAACTTTGTTAGGAATTATGTGATCCTTACTAGCTGGAAGTAAGGGAGATGGGGCATGCAGTTATTTCTAGGAGTTGGACACATACCAAGTTTAGCTCAGTTCTGGGCATCTTTGAAATACCTATACAAACTTGTTCCTACATAGTAACTTGCAACCTGAATGAGAATCTGCTTGCTTACAGCAACTTGCTCTATGTTCTGAATGCCCGAATTGGGAATCTGTGTCAAAACTTTGTTAGGAATTATGTGATCCTTACTAGCTGGAAGTAAGGGAGATGGGGCATGAAGTTATTTCTAGGAGTTGGACACATACCAAGTTTAGCTCAGTTCTGGGCATCTTTGAAATACCTATACAAACTTGTTCCTACATAGTAACTTGCAACTTTGAATGAGAATGTGCTTGCTTACAGCAACGTGCTATATGTTCTGAATGCCCGAATTGGGATTCTGTGTCAAAACTTTGTTAGGAATTATGTGATCCTTACTAGATGGAAGTAAGGGAGATGGGGCATGAAGTTATTTCTAGGAGTTGGACACATACCAAGTTTAGCTCAGTTCTGGGCATCTTTGAAATACCTATACAAACTTGTTCCTACATAGTAACTTGCAACTTTGAATGAAAATGTGCTTGCTTACAGCAACGTGCTATATGTTCTGAATGCCCGAATTGGGAATATGTGTCAAACCTTTGTTAGGAATTATGTGATCCTTACTAGCTGGAAGTAAGGGAGATGGGGCATGAAGTTATTTCTAGGAGTTGGACACATACCAAGTTTAGCTCAGTTCTGGGCATCTTTGAAATACCTATACAAACTTGTTCCTACATAGTAACTTGCAACCTGAATGAGAATCTGCTTGCTTACAGCAACTTGCTCTATGTTCTGAATGCCCGAATTGGGAATCTGTGTCAAAACTTTGTTAGGAATTATGTGATCCTTACTAGCTGGAAGTAAGGGAGATGGGGCATGAAGTTATTTCTAGGAGTTGGACACATACCAAGTTTAGCTCAGTTCTGGGCATCTTTGAAATACCTATACAAACTTGTTCCTACATAGTAACTTGCATCTTTGAATGAGAATGTGCTTGCTTAGAGCAACGTGCTATATGTTCTGAATGCCCGAATTGGCAATCTGTGTCAAAACTTTGTTAGGAATTATGTGATCCTTACTAGCTGGAAGTAAGGGAGATGGGGCATGCAGTTATTTCTAGGAGTTGGACACATACCAAGTTTAGCTCAGTTCTGGGCATCTTTGAAATACCTATACAAACTTGTTCCTACATAGTAACTTGCAACCTGAATGAGAATCTGCTTGCTTACAGCAACTTGCTCTATGTTCTGAATGCCCGAATTGGGAATCTGTGTCAAAACTTTGTTAGGAATTATGTGATCCTTACTAGCTGGAAGTAAGGGAGATGGGGCATGAAGTTATTTCTAGGAGTTGGACACATACCAAGTTTAGCTCAGTTCTGGGCATCTTTGAAATACCTATACAAACTTGTTCCTACATAGTAACTTGCATCTTTGAATGAGAATGTGCTTGCTTAGAGCAACGTGCTATATGTTCTGAATGCCCGAATTGGCAATCTGTGTCAAAACTTTGTTAGGAATTATGTGATCCTTACTAGCTGGAAGTAAGGGAGATGGGGCATGCAGTTATTACTAGGAGTTGGACACATACCAAGTTTAGCTCAGTTCTGGGCATCTTTGAAATACCTATACAAACTTGTTCCTACATAGTAACTTGCAACCTGAATGAGAATCTGCTTGCTTACAGCAACTTGCTCTATGTTCTGAATGCCCGAATTGGGAATCTGTGTCAAAACTTTGTTAGGAATTATGTGATCCTTACTAGCTGGAAGTAAGGGAGATGGGGCATGAAGTTATTTCTAGGAGTTGGACACATACCAAGTTTAGCTCAGTTCTGGGCATCTTTGAAATACCTATACAAACATGTTCCTACATAGTAACTTGCAACTTTGAATGAGAATGTGCTTGCTTACAGCAACGTGCTATATGTTCTGAATGCCCGAATTGGGATTCTGTGTCAAAACTTTGTTAGGAATTATGTGATCCTTACTAGATGGAAGTAAGGGAGATGGGGCATGAAGTTATTTCTAGGAGTTGGACACATACCAAGTTTAGCTCAGTTCTGGGCATCTTTGAAATACCTATACAAACTTGTTCCTACATAGTAACTTGCAACTTTGAATGAAAATGTGCTTGCTTACAGCAACGTGCTATATGTTCTGAATGCCCGAATTGGGAATATGTGTCAAACCTTTGTTAGGAATTATGTGATCCTTACTAGCTGGAAGTAAGGGAGATGGGGCATGAAGTTATTTCTAGGAGTTGGACACATACCAAGTTCAGCTCAGTTCTGGGCATCTTTGAAATACCTATACAAACTTGTTCCTACATAGTAACTTGCATCTTTGAATGAGAATCTGCTTGCTTACAGCAACGTGCTATATGTTCTGAATGCCCGAATTGGGAATCTGTGTCAAAACTTTGTTAGGAATTATGTGATCCTTACTAGCTGGAAGTAAGGGAGATGGGGCATGAAGTTATTTCTAGGAGTTGGACACATACCAAGTTTAGCTCAGTTCTGGGCATCTTTGAAATACCTATACAAACTTGTTCCTACATAGTAACTTGCAACTTTGAATGAAAATGTGCTTGCTTACAGCAACGTGCTATATGTTCTGAATGCCCGAATTGGCAATCTGTGTCAAAACTTTGTTAGGAATTATGTGATCCTTACTAGCTGGAAGTAAGGGAGATGGGGCATGAAGTTATTTCTAGGAGTTGGACACATACCAAGTTTAGCTCAGTTCTGGGCATCTTTGAAATACCTATACAAACTTGTTCCTACATAGTAACTTGCAACTTTGAATGAAAATGTGCTTGCTTACAGCAACGTGCTATATGTTCTGAATGCCCGAATTGGCAATCTGTGTCAAAACTTTGTTAGGAATTATGTGATCCTTACTAGCTGGAAGTAAGGGAGATGGGGCATGAAGTTATTTCTAGGAGTTGGACACATACCAAGTTTAGCTCAGTTCTGGGCATCTTTGAAATACCTATACAAACTTGTTCCTACATAGTAACTTGCATCTTTGAATGAGAATGTGCTTGCTTACAGCAACGTGCTATATGTTCTGAATGCCCGAATTGGGAATCTGTGTCAAAACTTTGTTAGGAATTATGTGATCCTTACTAGCTGGAAGTAAGGGAGATTGGGCATGAAGTTATTTCTAGGAGTTGGACACATACCAAGTTTAGCTCAGTTCTGGGCATCTTTGAAATACCTATACAAACTTGTTCCTACATAGTAACTTGCAACTTTGAATGAGAATGTGCTTGCTTACAGCAACGTGCTATATGTTCTGAATGCCCGAATTGGCAATCTGTGTCAGAACTTTGTTAGGAATTATGTGATCCTTACTAGCTGGAAGTAAGGGAGATGGGGCATGAAGTTATTTCTAGGAGTTGGACACATACCAAGTTTAGCTCAGTTCTGGGCATCTTTGAAATACCTATACAAACTTGTTCCTACATAGTAACTTGCATCTTTGAATGAGAATGTGCTTGCTTACAGCAACGTGCTATATGTTCTGAATGCCCGAATTGGCAATCTGTGTCAAAACTTTGTTAGGAATTATGTGATCCTTACTAGCTGGAAGTAAGGGAGATGGGGCATGAAGTTATTTCTAGGAGTTGGACACATACCAAGTTTAGCTCAGTTCTGGGCATCTTTGAAATACCTATACAAACTTGTTCCTACATAGTAACTTGCAACTTTGAATGAGAATGTGCTTGCTTACAGCAACGTGCTATATGTTCTGAATGCCCGAATTGGGAATCTGTGTCAGAACTTTGTTAGGAATTATGTGATCCTTACTAGCTGGAAGTAAGGGAGATGGGGCACGAAGTTATTTCTAGGAGTTGGACACATACCAAGTTTAGCTCAGTTCTGGGCATCTTTGAAATACCTATACAAACTTGTTCCTACATAGTAACTTGCATCTTTGAATGAGAGTCTGCTTGCTTACAGCAACGTGCTATATGTTCTGAATGCCCGAATTGGCAATCTGTGTCAGAACTTTGTTAGGAATTATGTGATCCTTACTAGCTGGAAGTAAGGGAGATGGGGCATGAAGTTATTTCTAGGAGTTGGACACATACCAAGTTTAGCTCAGTTCTGGGCATCTTTGAAATACCTATACAAACTTGTTCCTACATAGTAACTTGCATCTTTGAATGAAAATGTGCTTGCTTACAGCAACGTGCTATATGTTCTGAATGCCCGAATTGGGAATGTGTGTCAAAACTTTGTTAGGAATTATGTGATCCTTACTAGCTGGAAGTAAGGGAGATGGGGCATGAAGTTATTTCTAGGAGTTGGACACATACCAAGTTTAGCTCAGTTCTGGGCATCTTTGAAATACCTATACAAACTTGTTCCTACATAGTAACTTGCATCTTTGAATGAGAATGTGCTTGCTTACAGCAACGTGCTATATGTTCTGAATGCCCGAATTGGCAATCTGTGTCAAAACTTTGTTAGGAATTATGTGATCCTTACTAGCTGGAAGTAAGGGAGATGGGGCATGAAGTTATTTCTAGGAGTTGGACACATACCAAGTTTAGCTCAGTTCTGGGCATCTTTGAAATACCTATACAAACTTGTTCCTACATAGTAACTTGCAACTTTGAATGAGAATGTGCTTGCTTACAGCAACGTGCTATATGTTCTGAATGCCCAATTTGGGATTCTGTGTCAAAACTTTGTTAGGATTTATGTGATCCTTACTAGCTGGAAGTAAGGGAGATGGAGCATGAAGTTATTTCTAGGAGTTGGACACATACCAAGTTTAGCTTAGTTCTGGGCATCTTTGAAATACCTATACAAACTTGTTCCTACATAGTAACTTGCATCTTTGAATGAGAATGTGCTTGCTTACAGCAACGTGCTATATGTTCTGAATGCCCGAATTGGCAATCTGTGTCAAAACTTTGTTAGGAATTATGTGATCCTTACTAGCTGGAAGTAAGGGAGATTGGGCATGAAGTTATTTCTAGGAGTTGGACACATACCAAGTTTAGCTCAGTTCTGGGCATCTTTGAAATACCTATACAAACTTGTTCCTACATAGTAACTTACAAATTTGAATGAGAATGTGCTTGCTTACAGCAACGTGCTATATGTTCTGAATGCCCGAATTGGGAATCTGTGTCAGAACTTTGTTAGGAATTATGTGATCCTTACTAGCTGGAAGTAAGGGAGATGGAGCATGAAGTTATTTCTAGGAGTTGGACACATACCAAGTTTAGCTCAGTTCTGGGCATCTTTGAAATACCTATACACACTTGTTCCTACATAGTAACTTGCAACTTTGAATGAGAATGTGCTTGCTTACAGCAACGTGCTATATGTTCTGAATGCACGAATTGGCAATCTGTGTCAAAACTTTGTTAGGAATTATGTGATCCTTACTAGCTGGAAGTAAGGGAGATGGGGCATGAAGTTATTTCTAGGAGTTGGACACATACCAAGTTTAGCTCAGTTCTGGGCATCTTTGAAATACCTATACAAACTTGTTCCTACATAGTAACTTGCATCTTTGAATGAGAATGAGCTTGCTTACAGCAACGTGCTATATGTTCTGAATGCCCGAATTGGCAATCTGTGTCAAAACTTTGTTAGGAATTATGTGATCCTTACTAGCTGGAAGTAAGGGAGATGGGGCATGAAGTTATTTCTAGGAGTTGGACACATACCAAGTTTAGCTCAGTTCTGTGCATCTTTGAAATACCTATTCAAACTTGTTCCTACATAGTAACTTGCATCTTTGAATGAGAATCTGCTTGCTTACAGCAACGTGCTATATGTTCTGAATGCCCGAATTGGGAATCTGTGTCAAAACTTTGTTAGGAATTATGTGACCCTTACTAGCTGGAAGTAAGGGAGATGGGGCATGAAGTTATTTCTAGGAGTTGGACACATACCAAGTTTAGCTCAGTTCTGGGCATCTTTGAAATACCTATACAAACTTGTTCCTACATAGTAACTTGCAACCTGAATGAGAATCTGCTTGCTTACAGCAACGTGCTATATGTTCTGAATGCCCGAATTGGGAATCTGTGTCAAAACTTTTTTAGGAATTATGTGATCCTTACTAGCTGGAAGTAAGGGAGATGGGGCATGAAGTGATTTCTAGGAGTTGGACACATACCAAGTTTAGCTCAGTTCTGGGCATCTTTGAAATACCTATACAAACTTGTTCCTACATAGTAACTTGCAACTTTGAATGAGAATCTGCTTGCTTACAGCAACGTGCTATATGTTCTGAATGCCCGAATTGGGAATCTGTGTCAAAACTTTGTTAGGAATTATGTGATCCTTACTAGATGGAAGTAAGGGAGATGGCGCATGAAGTTATTTCTAGGGGTTGGACACATACCAAGTTTAGCTCAGTTCTGGGCATCTTTGAAATACCTATACAATCTTGTTCCTACATAGTAACTTGCAACTTTGAATGAAAATGTGCTTGCTTACAGCAACGTGCTATATGTTCTGAATGCCCGAATTGGGAATTTGTGTCAAAACTTTGTTAGGAATTATGTGATCCTTACTAGCTGGAAGTAAGGGAGATGGGGCATGAAGTTATTTCTAGGAGTTGGACACATACCAAGTTTAGCTCAGTTCTGGGCATCTTTGAAATACATATACAAACTTGTTCCTACATAGTAACTTGCATCTTTGAATGAGAATCTGCTTGCTTACAGCAACGTGCTATATGTTCTGAATGCCCGAATGGGGAATCTGTGTCAAAACTTTGTTAGGAATTATGTGATCCTTACTAGCTGGAAGTAAGGGAGATGGGGCATGAAGTTATTTCTAGGAGTTGGACACATACCAAGTTTAGCTCAGTTCTGGGCATCTTTGAAATACCTATACAAACTTGTTCCTACATAGTAACTTGCAACTCTGAATGAGAATGTGCTTGCTTAGAGCAACGTGCTATATGTTCTGAATGCCCGAATTGGGAATCTGTGTCAAAACTTTGTTAGGAATTATGTGATCCTTACTAGCTGGAAGTAAGGGAGATGGGGCATGCAGTTATTTCTAGGAGTTGGACACATACCAAGTTTAGCTCAGTTCTGGGCATCTTTGAAATACCTATACACACTTGTTCCTACATAGTAACTTGCATCTTTGAATGAGAATGTGCTTGCTTACAGCAACGTGCTATATGTTCTGAATGCCCGAATTGGCAATCTGTGTCAGAACTTTGTTAGGAATTATGTGATCCTTACTAGCTGGAAGTAAGGGAGATGGGGCATGAAGTTATTTCTAGGAGTTGGACACATACCAAGTTTAGCTCACTTCTGGGCATCTTTGAAATACCTATACAAACTTGTTCCTAAATAGTAACTTGCAACTCTGAATGAGAATGTGCTTGCTTACAGCAACGTGCTATATGTTCTGAATGCCCGAATTGGGAATCTGTGTCAAAACTTTGTTAGGAATTATGTGATCCTTACTAGCTGGAAGTAAGGGAGATGGGGCATGAAGTTATTTCTAGGAGTTGGACACATACCAAGTTTAGCTCAGTTCTGGGCATCTTTGAAATACCTATACACACTTGTTCCTACATAGTAACTTGCATCTTTGAATGAGAATGTGCTTGCTTACAGCAACGTGCTATATGTTCTGAATGCCCGAATTGGCAATCTGTGTCAGAACTTTGTTAGGAATTATGTGATCCTTACTAGCTGGAAGTAAGGGAGATGGGGCATGAAGTTATTTCTAGGAGTTGGACACATACCAAGTTTAGCTCAGTTCTGGGCATCTTTGAAATACCTATACAAACTTGTTCCTACATAGTATCTTGCATCTTTGAATGAGAATGTGCTTGCTTAGAGCAACGTGCTATATGTTCTGAATGCCCGAATTGGCAATCTGTGTCAAAACTTTGTTAGGAATTATGTGATCCTTACTAGCTGGAAGTAAGGGAGATGGGGCATGCAGTTATTTCTAGGAGTTGGACACATACCAAGTTTAGCTCAGTTCTGGGCATCTTTGAAATACCTATACAAACTTGTTCCTACATAGTAACTTGCAACCTGAATGAGAATCTGCTTGCTTACAGCAACTTGCTCTATGTTCTGAATGCCCGAATTGGGAATCTGTGTCAAAACTTTGTTAGGAATTATGTGATCCTTACTAGCTGGAAGTAAGGGAGATGGGGCATGAAGTTATTTCTAGGAGTTGGACACATACCAAGTTTAGCTCAGTTCTGGGCATCTTTGAAATACCTATACAAACTTGTTCCTACATAGTAACTTGCAACTTTGAATGAGAATCTGCTTGCTTACAGCAACGTGCTATATGTTCTGAATGCCCGAATTGGGAATCTGTGTCAAAACTTTGTTAGGAATTATGTGATCCTTACTAGCTGGAAGTAAGGGAGATGGGGCATGAAGTTATTTCTAGGAGTTGGACACATACCAAGTTTAGCTCAGTTCTGGGCATCTTTGAAATACCTATACAAACTTGTTCCTACATAGTAACTTGCATCTTTGAATGAGAATGTGCTTGCTTAGAGCAACGTGCTATATGTTCTGAATGCCCGAATTGGCAATCTGTGTCAAAACTTTGTTAGGAATTATGTGATCCTTACTAGCTGGAAGTAAGGGAGATGGGGCATGCAGTTATTTCTAGGAGTTGGACACATACCAAGTTTAGCTCAGTTCTGGGCATCTTTGAAATACCTATACAAACTTGTTCCTACATAGTAACTTGCAACCTGAATGAGAATCTGCTTGCTTACAGCAACTTGCTCTATGTTCTGAATGCCCGAATTGGGAATCTGTGTCAAAACTTTGTTAGGAATTATGTGATCCTTACTAGCTGGAAGTAAGGGAGATGGGGCATGAAGTTATTTCTAGGAGTTGGACACATACCAAGTTTAGCTCAGTTCTGGGCATCTTTGAAATACCTATACAAACTTGTTCCTACAAAGTAACTTGCAACTTTGAATGAGAATCTGCTTGCTTACAGCAACGTGCTATATGTTCTGAATGCCCGAATTGGGATTCTGTGTCAAAACTTTGTTAGGAATTATGTGATCCTTACTAGATGGAAGTAAGGGAGATGGGGCATGAAGTTATTTCTAGGAGTTGGACACATACCAAGTTTAGCTCAGTTCTGGGCATCTTTGAAATACCTATACAAACTTGTTCCTACATAGTAACTTGCAACTTTGAATGAAAATGTGCTTGCTTACAGCAACGTGCTATATGTTCTGAATGCCCGAATTGGGAATATGTGTCAAACCTTTGTTAGGAATTATGTGATCCTTACTAGCTGGAAGTAAGGGAGATGGGGCATGAAGTTATTTCTAGGAGTTGGACACATACCAAGTTTAGCTCAGTTCTGGGCATCTTTGAAATACCTATACAAACTTGTTCCTACATAGTAACTTGCATCTTTGAATGAGAATCTGCTTGCTTACAGCAACGTGCTATATGTTCTGAATGCCCGAATTGGGAATCTGTGTCAAAACTTTGTTAGGAATTATGTGATCCTTACTAGCTGGAAGTAAGGGAGATGGGGCATGAAGTTATTTCTAGGAGTTGGACACATACCAAGTTTAGCTCAGTTCTGGGCATCTTTGAAATACCTATACAAACTTGTTCCTACATAGTAACTTGCAACTTTGAATGAAAATGTGCTTGCTTACAGCAACGTGCTATATGTTCTGAATGCCCGAATTGGCAATCTGTGTCAAAACTTTGTTAGGAATTATGTGATCCTTACTAGCTGGAAGTAAGGGAGATGGGGCATGAAGTTATTTCTAGGAGTTGGACACATACCAAGTTTAGCTCAGTTCTGGGCATCTTTGAAATACCTATACAAACTTGTTCCTACATAGTAACTTGCAACTTTGAATGAAAATGTGCTTGCTTACAGCAACGTGCTATATGTTCTGAATGCCCGAATTGGCAATCTGTGTCAGAACTTTGTTAGGAATTATGTGATCCTTACTAGCTGGAAGTAAGGGAGATGGGGCATGAAGTTATTTCTAGGAGTTGGACACATACCAAGTTTAGCTCAGTTCTGGGCATCTTTGAAATACCTATACAAACTTGTTCCTACATAGTAACTTGCATCTTTGAATGAGAATGTGCTTGCTTACAGCAACGTGCTATATGTTCTGAATGCCCGAATTGGCAATCTGTGTCAAAACTTTGTTAGGAATTATGTGATCCTTACTAGCTGGAAGTAAGGGAGATGGGGCATGAAGTTATTTCTAGGAGTTGGACACATACCAAGTTTAGCTCAGTTCTGGGCATCTTTGAAATACCTATACAAACTTGTTCCTACATAGTAACTTGCAACTTTGAATGAGAATGTGCTTGCTTACAGCAACGTGCTATATGTTCTGAATGCCCGAATTGGGAATCTGTGTCAGAACTTTGTTAGGAATTATGTGATCCTTACTAGCTGGAAGTAAGGGAGATGGGGCAAGAAGTTATTTCTAGGAGTTGGACACATACCAAGTTTAGCTCAGTTCTGGGCATCTTTGAAATACCTATACAAACTTGTTCCTACATAGTAACTTGCATCTTTGAATGAGAGTCTGCTTGCTTACAGCAACGTGCTATATGTTCTGAATGCCCGAATTGGCAATCTGTGTCAGAACTTTGTTAGGAATTATGTGATCCTTACTAGCTGGAAGTAAGGGAGATGGGGCATGAAGTTATTTCTAGGAGTTGGACACATACCAAGTTTAGCTCAGTTCTGGGCATCTTTGAAATACCTATACAAACTTGTTCCTACATAGTAACTTGCATCTTTGAATGAAAATGTGCTTGCTTACAGCAACGTGCTATATGTTCTGAATGCCCGAATTGGGAATGTGTGTCAAAACTTTGTTAGGAATTATGTGATCCTTACTAGCTGGAAGTAAGGGAGATGGGGCATGAAGTTATTTCTAGGAGTTGGACACATACCAAGTTTAGCTCAGTTCTGGGCATCTTTGAAATACCTATACAAACTTGTTCCTACATAGTAACTTGCATCTTTGAATGAGAATGTGCTTGCTTACAGCAACGTGCTATATGTTCTGAATGCCCGAATTGGCAATCTGTGTCAAAACTTTGTTAGGAATTATGTGATCCTTACTAGCTGGAAGTAAGGGAGATGGGGCATGAAGTTATTTCTAGGAGTTGGACACATACCAAGTTTAGCTCAGTTCTGGGCATCTTTGAAATACCTATACAAACTTGTTCCTACATAGTAACTTGCAACTTTGAATGAGAATGTGCTTGCTTACAGCAACGTGCTATATGTTCTGAATGCCCAATTTGGGATTCTGTGTCAAAACTTTGTTAGGATTTATGTGATCCTTACTAGCTGGAAGTAAGGGAGATGGAGCATGAAGTTATTTCTAGGAGTTGGACACATACCAAGTTTAGCTTAGTTCTGGGCATCTTTGAAATACCTATACAAACTTGTTCCTACATAGTAACTTGCATCTTTGAATGAGAATGTGCTTGCTTACAGCAACGTGCTATATGTTCTGAATGCCCGAATTGGCAATCTGTGTCAAAACTTTGTTAGGAATTATGTGATCCTTACTAGCTGGAAGTAAGGGAGATTGGGCATGAAGTTATTTCTAGGAGTTGGACACATACCAAGTTTAGCTCAGTTCTGGGCATCTTTGAAATACCTATACAAACTTGTTCCTACATAGTAACTTGCAACTTTGAATGAGAATGTGCTTGCTTACAGCAACGTGCTATATGTTCTGAATGCCCGAATTGGGAATCTGTGTCAGAACTTTGTTAGGAATTATGTGATCCTTACTAGCTGGAAGTAAGGGAGATGGAGCATGAAGTTATTTCTAGGAGTTGGACACATACCAAGTTTAGCTCAGTTCTGGGCATCTTTGAAATACCTATACACACTTGTTCCTACATAGTAACTTGCAACTTTGAATGAGAATGTGCTTGCTTACAGCAACGTGCTATATGTTCTGAATGCACGAATTGGCAATCTGTGTCAAAACTTTGTTAGGAATTATGTGATCCTTACTAGCTGGAAGTAAGGGAGATGGGGCATGAAGTTATTTCTAGGAGTTGGACACATACCAAGTTTAGCTCAGTTCTGGGCATCTTTGAAATACCTATACAAACTTGTTCCTACATAGTAACTTGCATCTTTGAATGAGAATGAGCTTGCTTACAGCAACGTGCTATATGTTCTGAATGCCCGAATTGGCAATCTGTGTCAAAACTTTGTTAGGAATTATGTGATCCTTACTAGCTGGAAGTAAGGGAGATGGGGCATGAAGTTATTTCTAGGAGTTGGACACATACCAAGTTTAGCTCAGTTCTGTGCATCTTTGAAATACCTATTCAAACTTGTTCCTACATAGTAACTTGCATCTTTGAATGAGAATCTGCTTGCTTACAGCAACGTGCTATATGTTCTGAGTGCCCGAATTGGGAATCTGTGTCAAAACTTTGTTAGGAATTATGTGATCCTTACTAGCTGGAAGTAAGTGAGATGGGGCATGAAGTTATTTCTAGGAGTTGGACACATACCAAGTTTAGCTCAGTTCTGGGCATCTTTGAAATACCTATACAAACTTGTTCCTACATAGTAACTTGCATCTTTGAATGAGAATGAGCTTGCTTACAGCAACGTGCTATATGTTCTGAATGCCCGAATTGGCAATCTGTGTCAAAACTTTGTTAGGAATTATGTGATCCTTACTAGCTGTAAGTAAGGGAGATGGGGCATGAAGTTATTTCTAGGAGTTGGACACATACCAAGTTTAGCTCAGTTCAGGGCATCTTTGAAATACGTATACAAACTTGTTCCTACATAGTAACTTGCAACTTTGAATGAGAATGTGCTTGCTTAGAGCAACGTGCTATATGTTCTGAATGCCCGAATTGGGAATCTGTGTCAAAACTTTGTTAGGAATTATGTGATCCTTACTAGCTGGAAGTAAGGGAGATGGGGCATGAAGTTATTTCTAGGAGTTGGACACATACCAAGTTTAGCTCAGTTCTGGGCATCTTTGAAATACCTATACAAACTTGTTCCTACATAGTAACTTGCATCTTTGAATGAGAATGTGCTTGCTTACAGCAACGTGCTATATGTTCTGAATGCCCGAATTGGCAATCTGTGTCAAAACTTTGTTAGGAATTATGTGATCCTTACTAGCTGGAAGTAAGGGAGATGGGGCATGAAGTTATTTCTAGGAGTTGGACACATACCAAGTTTAGCTCAGTTCTGGGCATCTTTGAAATACCTATACAAACTTGTTCCTACATAGTAACTTGCAACTTTGAATGAGAATGTGCTTGCTTACAGCAACGTGCTATATGTTCTGAATGCCCGAATTGGGAATCTGTGTCAGAACTTTGTTAGGAATTATGTGATCCTTACTAGCTGGAAGTAAGGGAGATGGGGCAAGAAGTTATTTCTAGGAGTTGGACACATACCAAGTTTAGCTCAGTTCTGGGCATCTTTGAAATACCTATACAAACTTGTTCCTACATAGTAACTTGCAACTTTGAATGAGAATGTGCTTGCTTACAGCAACGTGCTATATGTTCTGAATGCCCAATTTGGGATTCTGTGTCAAAACTTTGTTAGGATTTATGTGATCCTTACTAGCTGGAAGTAAGGGAGATGGAGCATGAAGTTATTTCTAGGAGTTGGACACATACCAAGTTTAGCTTAGTTCTGGGCATCTTTGAAATACCTATACAAACTTGTTCCTACATAGTAACTTGCATCTTTGAATGAGAATGTGCTTGCTTACAGCAACGTGCTATATGTTCTGAATGCCCGAATTGGCAATCTGTGTCAAAACTTTGTTAGGAATTATGTGATCCTTACTAGCTGGAAGTAAGGGAGATTGGGCATGAAGTTATTTCTAGGAGTTGGACACATACCAAGTTTAGCTCAGTTCTGGGCATCTTTGAAATACCTATACAAACTTGTTCCTACATAGTAACTTGCAACTTTGAATGAGAATGTGCTTGCTTACAGCAACGTGCTATATGTTCTGAATGCCCGAATTGGGAATCTGTGTCAGAACTTTGTTAGGAATTATGTGATCCTTACTAGCTGGAAGTAAGGGAGATGGAGCATGAAGTTATTTCTAGGAGTTGGACACATACCAAGTTTAGCTCAGTTCTGGGCATCTTTGAAATACCTATACACACTTGTTCCTACATAGTAACTTGCAACTTTGAATGAGAATGTGCTTGCTTACAGCAACGTGCTATATGTTCTGAATGCACGAATTGGCAATCTGTGTCAAAACTTTGTTAGGAATTATGTGATCCTTACTAGCTGGAAGTAAGGGAGATGGGGCATGAAGTTATTTCTAGGAGTTGGACACATACCAAGTTTAGCTCAGTTCTGGGCATCTTTGAAATACCTATACAAACTTGTTCCTACATAGTAACTTGCATCTTTGAATGAGAATGAGCTTGCTTACAGCAACGTGCTATATGTTCTGAATGCCCGAATTGGCAATCTGTGTCAAAACTTTGTTAGGAATTATGTGATCCTTACTAGCTGGAAGTAAGGGAGATGGGGCATGAAGTTATTTCTAGGAGTTGGACACATACCAAGTTTAGCTCAGTTCTGTGCATCTTTGAAATACCTATTCAAACTTGTTCCTACATAGTAACTTGCATCTTTGAATGAGAATCTGCTTGCTTACAGCAACGTGCTATATGTTCTGAATGCCCGAATTGGGAATCTGTGTCAAAACTTTGTTAGGAATTATGTGATCCTTACTAGCTGGAAGTAAGGGAGATGGGGCATGAAGTTATTTCTAGGAGTTGGACACATACCAAGTTTAGCTCAGTTCTGGGCATCTTTGAAATACCTATACAAACTTGTTCCTACATAGTAACTTGCATCTTTGAATGAGAATGAGCTTGCTTACAGCAACGTGCTATATGTTCTGAATGCCCGAATTGGCAATCTGTGTCAAAACTTTGTTAGGAATTATGTGATCCTTACTAGCTGTAAGTAAGGGAGATGGGGCATGAAGTTATTTCTAGGAGTTGGACACATACCAAGTTTAGCTCAGTTCAGGGCATCTTTGAAATACGTATACAAACTTGTTCCTACACAGTAACTTGCAACTTTGAATGAGAATGTGCTTGCTTAGAGCAACGTGCTATATGTTCTGAATGCCCGAATTGGGAATCTGTGTCAAAACTTTGTTAGGAATTATGTGATCCTTACTAGCTGGAAGTAAGGGAGATGGGGCATGAAGTTATTTCTAGGAGTTGGACACATACCAAGTTTAGCTCAGTTCTGGGCATCTTTGAAATACCTATACAAACTTGTTCCTACATAGTAACTTGCAACTTTGAATGAGAATGTGCTTGCTTACAGCAACGGGCTATATGTTCTGAATGCCCGAATTGGGAATCTGTGTCAAAACTTTGTTAGGAATTATGTGATCCTTACTAGCTGGAAGTAAGGGAGATGGGGCATGAAGTTATTTCTAGGAGTTGGACACATACCAAGTTTAGCTCAGTTCTGGGCATCTTTGAAATACCTATACAAACTTGTTCCTAAATAGTAACTTGCAACTCTGAATGAGAATGTGCTTGCTTACAGCAACGTGCTATATGTTCTGAATGCCCGAATTGGGAATCTGTGTCAGAACTTTGTTAGGAATTATGTGATCCTTACTAGCTGGAAGTAAGGGAGATGGGGCATGAAGTTATTTCTAGGAGTTGGAGACATACCAAGTTTAGCTCAGTTCTGGGCATGTTTGAAATACCTATACAAACTTGTTCCTACATAGTAACTTGCATCTTTGAATGAGAATGTGCTTGCTTGCAGCAACGTGCTATATGTTCTGAATGCCCGATTTGGGAATCTGTGTCAAAACTTTGTTAGGAATTATGTGATCCTTACTAGCTGGATGTAAGGGAGATGGGGCATGAAGTTATTTCTAGGAGTTGGACACATACCAAGTTTAGCTCAG
This sequence comes from Diceros bicornis minor, assembly GCF_020826845.1. NCBI lineage: Eukaryota > Metazoa > Chordata > Mammalia > Perissodactyla > Rhinocerotidae > Diceros > Diceros bicornis. The sequence continues at coordinate 64,215 of NW_026691136.1, read as the reverse complement.
TTCTGGGCATCTTTGAAATACCTATACAAACTTGTTCCTACATAGTAACTTGCATCTTTGAATGAGAATGTGCTTGCTTACAGCAACGTGCTATATGTTCTGAATGCTCGAATTGGCAATCTGTGTCAAAACTTTGTTAGGAATTATGTGATCCTTACTAGCTGGAAGTAAGGGAGATGGGGCATGAAGTTATTTCTAGGAGTTGGACACATACCAAGTTTAGCTCAGTTCTGGGCATCTTTGAAATACCTATACAAACTTGTTCCTACATAGTAACTTGCATCTTTGAATGAGAATCTGCTTGCTTACAGCAACGTGCTATATGTTCTGAATGCCCGAATTGGGAATCTGTGTCAAAACTTTGTTAGGAATTATGTGATCCTTACTAGCTGGAAGTAAGGGAGATGGGGCATGAAGTGATTTCTAGGAGTTGGACACATACCAAGTTTAGCTCAGTTCTGGGCATCTTTGAAATACCTATACAAACTTGTTCCTACATAGTAACTTGCAACCTGAATGAGAATCTGCTTGCTTACAGCAACGTGCTATATGTTCTGAATGCCCGAATTGGGAATCTGTGTCAAAACTTTGTTAGGAATTATGTGATCCTTACTAGCTGGAAGTAAGGGAGATGGGGCATGAAGTGATTTCTAGGAGTTGGACACATACCAAGTTTAGCTCAGTTCTGGGCATCTTTGAAATACCTATACAAACTTGTTCCTACATAGTAACTTGCAACTTTGAATGAGAATCTGCTTGCTTACAGCAACGTGCTATATGTTCTGAATGCCCGAATTGGGAATCTGTGTCAAAACTTTGTTAGGAATTATGTGATCCTTACTAGATGGAAGTAAGGGAGATGGCGCATGAAGTTATTTCTAGGGGTTGGACACATACCAAGTTTAGCTCAGTTCTGGGCATCTTTGAAATACCTATACAAACTTGTTCCTACATAGTAACTTGCAACTTTGAATGAAAATGTGCTTGCTTACAGCAACGTGCTATATGTTCTGAATGCCCGAATTGGGAATTTGTGTCAAAACTTTGTTAGGAATTATGTGATCCTTACTAGCTGGAAGTAAGGGAGATGGGGCACGAAGTTATTTCTAGGAGTTGGACACATACCAAGTTTAACTCAGTTCTGGGCATCATTGAAATGCCTATACAAACTTGTTCCTACATAATAACTTGCATCTTTCAATGAGAATCTGCTTGCTTACAGCAACGTGCTATATGTTCTGAATGCCCGAATTGGGAATCTGTGTCAAAACTTTGTTAGGAATTATGTGATCCTTACTAGCTGGAAGTAAGGGAGATGGGGCATGAAGTTATTTCTAGGAGTTGGACACATACCAAGTTTAGCTCAGTTCTGGGCATCTTTGAAATACCTATACAAACTTGTTCCTTCATAGTAACTTGCAACTTTGAATGAAAATGTGCTTGCTTACAGCAACGTGCTATATGTTCTGAATGCCCGAATTGGCAATCTGTGTCAAAACTTTGTTAGGAATTATGTGATCCTTACTAGCTGGAAGTAAGGGAGATGGGGCATGAAGTTATTTCTAGGAGTTGGACACATACCAAGTTTAGCTCAGTTCTGGGCATCTTTGAAATACCTATACAAACTAGTTCCTACATAGTAACTTGCATCTTTGAATGAGAATGTGCTTGCTTACAGCAACGTGCTCTATGTTCTGAATGCCCGAATTGACAATGTGTCAAAACTTTGTTAGGAATTATGTGATCCTTACTAGCTGGAAGTAAGGGAGATGGGGCATGAAGTTATTTCTAGGAGTTGGACACATACCAAGTTTAGCTCAGTTCTGGGCATCTTTGAAATACCTATACAAACTTGTTCCTACATAGTAACTTGCAACTATGAATGAGAATGTGCTTGCTTACAGCAACGTGCTATATGTTCTGAATGCCCGAATTGGCAATCTGTGTCAAAACTTTGTTAGGAATTATGTGATCCTTACTAGCTGGAAGTAAGGGAGATGGGGCATGAAGTTATTTCTAGGAGTTGGACACACACCAAGTTTAGCTCAGTTCTGGGCATCTTTGAAATACCTATACAAACTTGTTCCTACATAGTAACTTGCAACTTTGAATGAAAATGTGCTTGCTTACAGCAACGTGCTATATGTTCTTAATGCCCGAATTGGCAATCTGTGTCAAAACTTTGTTAGGAATTATGTGATCCTTACTAGCTGGAAGTAAGGGAGATGGGGCATGAAGTTATTTCTAGGAGTTGGACACATACCAAGTTTAGCTCAGTTCTGGGCATCTTTGAAATACCTATACAAACTTGTTCCTACATAGTAACTTGCAACTTTGAATGAAAATGTGCTTGCTTACAGCAACGTGCTATATGTTCTGAATTCCCGAATTTGGAATCTGTTTCAAAACTTTGTTAGGAATTATGTGATCCTTACTAGCTGGAAGTAAGGGAGATGGGGCATGAAGTTATTTCTAGGAGTTGGACACATACCAAGTTTAGCTCAGTTCTGGGCATCTTTGAAATACCTATACAAACTTGTTCCTACATAGTAACTTGCATCTTTGAATGAGAATCTGCTTGCTTACAGCAACGTGCTATATGTTCTGAATGCCCGAATTGGGAATCTGTGTCAAAACTTTGTTAGGAATTATGTGATCCTTACTAGCTGGAAGTAAGGGAGATGGGGCATGAAGTTATTTCTAGGAGTTGGACACATACCAAGTTTAGCTCAGTTCTGGGCATCTTTGAAATACCTATACAAACTTGTTCCTACATAGTAACTTGCAACTTTGAATGAAAATGTGCTTGCTTACAGCAACGTGCTATATGTTCTGAATGCCCGAATTGGGAATCTGTGTCAAAACTTTGTTAGGAATTATGTGATCCTTACTAGCTGGAAGTAAGGGAGATGGGGCATGAAGTTATATCTAGGAGTTGGACACATACCAAGTTTAGCTCAGTTCTGGGCATCTTTGAAATACCTATACAAACTTGTTCCTACATAGTAACTTGCATCTTTGAATGAGAATCTGCTTGCTTACAGCAACGTGCTATATGTTCTGAATGCCCGAATTGGGAATCTGTGTCAAAACTTTGTTAGGAATTATGTGATCCTTACTAGCTGGAAGTAAGGGAGATGGGGCATGAAGTTATTTCTAGGAGTTGGACACATACCAAGTTTAGCTCAGTTCTGGGCATCTTTGAAATACCTATACAAACTTGTTCCTACATAGTAACTTGCATCTTTGAATGAGAATCTGCTTGCTTACAGCAACGTGCTATATGTTCTGAATGCCCGAATGGGGAATCTGTGTCAAAACTTTGTTAGGAATTATGTGATCCTTACTAGCTGGAAGTAAGGGAGATGGGGCATGAAGTTATTTCTAGGAGTTGGACACATACCAAGTTTAGCTCAGTTCTGGGCATCTTTGAAATACCTATACAAACTTGTTCCTACATAGTAACTTGCAACTCTGAATGAGAATGTGCTTGCTTAGAGCAACGTGCTATATGTTCTGAATGCCCGAATTGGGAATCTGTGTCAAAACTTTGTTAGGAATTATGTGATCCTTACTAGCTGGAAGTAAGGGAGATGGGGCATGCAGTTATTTCTAGGAGTTGGACACATACCAAGTTTAGCTCAGTTCTGGGCATCTTTGAAATACCTATACAAACTTGTTCCTACATAGTAACTTGCAACTTTGAATGAGAATGTGCTTGCTTACAGCAACGTGCTATATGTTCTGAATGCCCGAATTGGGAATCTGTGTCAAAACTTTGTTAGGAATTATGTGATCCTTACTAGCTGGAAGTAAGGGAGATGGGGCATGAAGTTATTTCTAGGAGTTGGACACATACCAAGTTTAGCTCAGTTCTGGGCATCTTTGAAATACCTATACAAACTTGTTCCTAAATAGTAACTTGCAACTCTGAATGAGAATGTGCTTGCTTACAGCAACGTGCTATATGTTCTGAATGCCCGAATTGGGAATCTGTGTCAAAACTTTGTTAGGAATTATGTGATCCTTACTAGCTGGAAGTAAGGGAGATGGGGCATGAAGTTATTTCTAGGAGTTGGACACATACCAAGTTTAGCTCAGTTCTGGGCATCTTTGAAATACCTATACAAACTTGTTCCTACATAGTAACTTGCAACCTGAATGAGAATGTGCTTGCTTGCAGCAACGTGCTATATGTTCTGAATGCCCGAATTGGGAATCTGTGTCAAAACTTTGTTAGGAATTATGTGATCCTTACTAGCTGGAAGTAAGGGAGATGGGGCATGAAGTTATTTCTAGGAGTTGGACACATACCAAGTTTAGCTCAGTTCTGGGCATCTTTGAAATACCTATACAAACTTGTTCCTACATAGTAACTTGCAACTTTGAATGAGAATCTGCTTGCTTACAGCAACGTGCTATATGTTCTGGATGCCCGAATTGGGAATCTGTGTCAAACCTTTGTTAGGAATTATGTGATCCTTACTAGATGGAAGTAAGGAAGATGGGGCATGAAGTTATTTCTAGGAGTTGGACACATACCAAGTTTAGCTCAGTTCTGGGCATCTTTGAAATACCTATACAAACTTGTTCCTACATAGTAACTTGCAACTTTGAATGAGAATGTGCTTTCTTACAGCAACGTGCTATATGTTCTGAATGCCCGAATTGGGAATCTGTGTCAAAACTTTGTTAGGAATTACGTGATCCTTACTAGCTGAAAGTAAGGGAGATGGGGCATGAAGTTATTTCTAGGAGTTGGAGACATACCAAGTTTAGCTCAGTTCTGGGCATCTTTGAAATACCTATACAAACTTGTTCCTACATAGTAACTTGCATCTTTGAATGAGAATGTGCTTGCTTACAGCAACGTGCTATATGTTCTGAATGCCCGAATTGGGAATCTGTGTCAAAACTTTGTTAGGAATTACGTGATCCTTACTAGCTGGAAGTAAGGGAGATGGGGCATGAAGTTATTTCTAGGAGTTGGACACATACCAAGTTTAGCTCAGTTCTGGGCATCTTTGAAATACCTATACAAACTTGTTCCTACATAGTAACTTGCAACTTTGAATGAGAATGTGCTTGCTTACAGCAAGGTGCTATATGTTCTGAATGCCCGAATTGGCAATCTGTGTCAGAACTTTGTTAGGAATTATGTGATCCTTACTAGCTGGAAGTAAGGGAGATGGGGCATGAAGTTATTTCTAGGAGTTGGACACATACCAAGTTTAGCTCAGTTCTGGGCATCTTTGAAATACCTATACAAACTTGTTCCTACATAGTAACTTGCATCTTTGAATGAGAATGTGCTTGCTTACAGCAACGTGCTATATGTTCTGAATGCCCGAATTGGCAATCTGTGTCAAAATTTTGTAAGGAATTATGTGATCCTTACTAGCTGGAAGTAAGGGAGATGGGGCATGAAGTTATTTCTAGGAGTTGGACACATACCAAGTTTAGCTCAGTTCTGGGCATCTTTGAAATACCTATACAAACTTGTTCCTAAATAGTAACTTGCAACTCTGAATGAGAATGTGCTTGCTTACAGCAACGTGCTATATGTTCTGAATGCCCGAATTGGGAATCTGTGTCAAAACTTTGTTAGGAATTATGTGATCCTTACTAGCTGGAAGTAAGGGAGACGGGGCATGAAGTTATTTCTAGGAGTTGGACACATACCAAGTTTAGCTCAGTTCTGGGCATCTTTGAAATACCTATACAAACTTGTTCCTGCATAGTAACTTGCATCTTTGAATGAGAATCTGCTTGCTTACAGCAACGTGCTATATGTTCTGAATGCCCGAATTGGGAATCTGTGTCAAAACTTTGTTAGGAATTATGTGATCCTTACTAGCTGGAAGTAAGGTAGATGGGGCATGAAGTTATTTCTAGGAGTTGGACACATACCAAGTTTAGCTCAGTTCTGGGCATCTTTGAAATACCTATACAAACTTGTTCCTACATAGTAACTTGCAACCTGAATGAGAATGTGCTTGCTTGCAGCAACGTGCTATATGTTCTGAATGCCCGAATTGGGAATCTGTGTCAAAACTTTGTTAGGAATTATGTGATCCTTACTAGCTGGAAGTAAGGTAGATGGGGCATGAAGTTATTTCTAGGAGTTGGACACATACCAAGTTTAGCTCAGTTCTGGGCATCTTTGAAATACCTATACAAACTTGTTCCTACATAGTAACTTGCAACTTTGAATGAGAATGTGCTTGCTTACAGCAACGTGCTATATGTACTGAATGCCCGAATTGGGAATCTGTGTCAAAACTTTGTTAGGAATTACGTGATCCTTACTAGCTGAAAGTAAGGGAGATGGGGCATGAAGTTATTTCTAGGAGTTGGACACATACCAAGTTTAGCTCAGTTCTGGGCATCTTTGAAATACCTATACAAACTTGTTCCTACATAGTAACTTGCAACTTTGAATGAGAATGTGCTTGCTTACAGCAACGTGCTATATGTTCTGAATGCCCGAATTGGGAATCTGTGTCAGAACTTTGTTAGGAATTATGTGATCCTTACTAGCTGGAAGTAAGGGAGATGGAGCATGAAGTTATTTCTAGGAGTTGGACACATACCAAGTTTAGCTCAGTTCTGGGCATCTTTGAAATACCTATACACACTTGTTCCTACATAGTAACTTGCAACTTTGAATGAGAATGTGCTTGCTTACAGCAACGTGCTATATGTTCTGAATGCACGAATTGGCAATCTGTGTCAAAACTTTGTTAGGAATTATGTGATCCTTACTAGCTGGAAGTAAGGGAGATGGGGCATGAAGTTATTTCTAGGAGTTGGACACATACCAAGTTTAGCTCAGTTCTGGGCATCTTTGAAATACCTATACAAACTTGTTCCTACATAGTAACTTGCATCTTTGAATGAGAATGAGCTTGCTTACAGCAACGTGCTATATGTTCTGAATGCCCGAATTGGCAATCTGTGTCAAAACTTTGTTAGGAATTATGTGATCCTTACTAGCTGGAAGTAAGGGAGATGGGGCATGAAGTTATTTCTAGGAGTTGGACACATACCAAGTTTAGCTCAGTTCTGTGCATCTTTGAAATACCTATTCAAACTTGTTCCTACATAGTAACTTGCATCTTTGAATGAGAATCTGCTTGCTTACAGCAACGTGCTATATGTTCTGAATGCCCGAATTGGGAATCTGTGTCAAAACTTTGTTAGGAATTATGTGATCCTTACTAGCTGGAAGTAAGGGAGATGGGGCATGAAGTTATTTCTAGGAGTTGGACACATACCAAGTTTAGCTCAGTTCTGGGCATCTTTGAAATACCTATACAAACTTGTTCCTACATAGTAACTTGCATCTTTGAATGAGAATGAGCTTGCTTACAGCAACGTGCTATATGTTCTGAATGCCCGAATTGGCAATCTGTGTCAAAACTTTGTTAGGAATTATGTGATCCTTACTAGCTGTAAGTAAGGGAGATGGGGCATGAAGTTATTTCTAGGAGTTGGACACATACCAAGTTTAGCTCAGTTCAGGGCATCTTTGAAATACGTATACAAACTTGTTCCTACATAGTAACTTGCAACTTTGAATGAGAATGTGCTTGCTTAGAGCAACGTGCTATATGTTCTGAATGCCCGAATTGGGAATCTGTGTCAAAACTTTGTTAGGAATTATGTGATCCTTACTAGCTGGAAGTAAGGGAGATGGGGCATGAAGTTATTTCTAGGAGTTGGACACATACCAAGTTTAGCTCAGTTCTGGGCATCTTTGAAATACCTATACAAACTTGTTCCTACATAGTAACTTGCAACTTTGAATGAGAATGTGCTTGCTTACAGCAACGGGCTATATGTTCTGAATGCCCGAATTGGGAATCTGTGTCAAAACTTTGTTAGGAATTATGTGATCCTTACTAGCTGGAAGTAAGGGAGATGGGGCATGAAGTTATTTCTAGGAGTTGGACACATACCAAGTTTAGCTCAGTTCTGGGCATCTTTGAAATACCTATACAAACTTGTTCCTAAATAGTAACTTGCAACTCTGAATGAGAATGTGCTTGCTTACAGCAACGTGCTATATGTTCTGAATGCCCGAATTGGGAATCTGTGTCAGAACTTTGTTAGGAATTATGTGATCCTTACTAGCTGGAAGTAAGGGAGATGGGGCATGAAGTTATTTCTAGGAGTTGGAGACATACCAAGTTTAGCTCAGTTCTGGGCATGTTTGAAATACCTATACAAACTTGTTCCTACATAGTAACTTGCATCTTTGAATGAGAATGTGCTTGCTTGCAGCAACGTGCTATATGTTCTGAATGCCCGATTTGGGAATCTGTGTCAAAACTTTGTTAGGAATTATGTGATCCTTACTAGCTGGATGTAAGGGAGATGGGGCATGAAGTTATTTCTAGGAGTTGGACACATACCAAGTTTAGCTCAGTTCTGGGCATCTTTGAAATACCTATACAAACTTGTTCCTACATAGTAACTTGCATCTTTGAATGAGAATGTGCTTGCTTACAGCAACGTGCTATATGTTCTGAATGCTCGAATTGGCAATCTGTGTCAAAACTTTGTTAGGAATTATGTGATCCTTACTAGCTGGATGTAAGGGAGATGGGGCATGAAGTTATTTCTAGGAGTTGGACACATACCAAGTTTAGCTCAGTTCTGGGCATCTTTGAAATACCTATACAAACTTGTTCCTACATAGTAACTTGCATCTTTGAATGAGAATCTGCTTGCTTACAGCAACGTGCTATATGTTCTGAATGCCCGAATTGGGAATCTGTGTCAAAACTTTGTTAGGAATTATGTGATCCTTACTAGCTGGAAGTAAGGGAGATGGGGCATGAAGTGATTTCTAGGAGTTGGACACATACCAAGTTTAGCTCAGTTCTGGGCATCTTTGAAATACCTATACAAACTTGTTCCTACATAGTAACTTGCAACCTGAATGAGAATCTGCTTGCTTACAGCAACGTGCTATATGTTCTGAATGCCCGAATTGGGAATCTGTGTCAAAACTTTGTTAGGAATTATGTGATCCTTATTAGCTGGAAGTAAGGGAGATGGGGCATGAAGTGATTTCTAGGAGTTGGACACATACCAAGTTTAGCTCAGTTCTGGGCATCTTTGAAATACCTATACAAACTTGTTCCTACATAGTAACTTGCAACTTTGAATGAGAATCTGCTTGCTTACAGCAACGTGCTATATGTTCTGAATGCCCGAATTGGGAATCTGTGTCAAAACTTTGTTAGGAATTATGTGATCCTTACTAGATGGAAGTAAGGGAGATGGCGCATGAAGTTATTTCTAGGGGTTGGACACATACCAAGTTTAGCTCAGTTCTGGGCATCTTTGAAATACCTATACAAACTTGTTCCTACATAGTAACTTGCAACTTTGAATGAAAATGTGCTTGCTTACAGCAACGTGCTATATGTTCTGAATGCCCGAATTGGGAATTTGTGTCAAAACTTTGTTAGGAATTATGTGATCCTTACTAGCTGGAAGTAAGGGAGATGGGGCACGAAGTTATATCTAGGAGTTGGACACATACCAAGTTTAACTCAGTTCTGGGCATCATTGAAATGCCTATACAAACTTGTTCCTACATAATAACTTGCATCTTTCAATGAGAATCTGCTTGCTTACAGCAACGTGCTATATGTTCTGAATGCCCGAATTGGCAATCTGTGTCAAAACTTTGTTAGGAATTATGTGATCCTTACTAGCTGGAAGTAAGGGAGATGGGGCATGAAGTTATTTCTAGGAGTTGGACACATACCAAGTTTAGCTCAGTTCTGGGCATCTTTGAAATACCTATACAAACTTGTTCCTTCATAGTAACTTGCAACTTTGAATGAAAATGTGCTTGCTTACAGCAACGTGCTATATGTTCTGAATGCCCGAATTGGCAATCTGTGTCAAAACTTTGTTAGGAATTATGTGATCCTTACTAGCTGGAAGTAAGGGAGATGGGGCATGAAGTTATTTCTAGGAGTTGGACACATACCAAGTTTAGCTCAGTTCTGGGCATCTTTGAAATACCTATACAAACTAGTTCCTACATAGTAACTTGCATCTTTGAATGAGAATGTGCTTGCTTACAGCAACGTGCTCTATGTTCTGAATGCCCGAATTGACAATGTGTCAAAACTTTGTTAGGAATTATGTGATCCTTACTAGCTGGAAGTAAGGGAGATGGGGCATGAAGTTATTTCTAGGAGTTGGACACATACCAAGTTTAGCTCAGTTCTGGGCATCTTTGAAATACCTATACAAACTTGTTCCTACATAGTAACTTGCAACTATGAATGAGAATGTGCTTGCTTACAGCAACGTGCTATATGTTCTGAATGCCCGAATTGGCAATCTGTGTCAAAACTTTGTTAGGAATTATGTGATCCTTACTAGCTGGAAGTAAGGGAGATGGGGCATGAAGTTATTTCTAGGAGTTGGACACACACAAAGTTTAGCTCAGTTCTGGGCATCTTTGAAATACCTATACAAACTTGTTCCTACATAGTAACTTGCAACTTTGAATGAAAATGTGCTTGCTTACAGCAACGTGCTATATGTTCTTAATGCCCGAATTGGCAATCTGTGTCAAAACTTTGTTAGGAATTATGTGATCCTTACTAGCTGGAAGTAAGGGAGATGGGGCATGAAGTTATTTCTAGGAGTTGGACACATACCAAGTTTAGCTCAGTTCTGGGCATCTTTGAAATACCTATACAAACTTGTTCCTACATAGTAACTTGCAACTTTGAATGAAAATGTGCTTGCTTACAGCAACGTGCTATATGTTCTGAATTCCCGAATTTGGAATCTGTTTCAAAACTTTGTTAGGAATTATGTGATCCTTACTAGCTGGAAGTAAGGGAGATGGGGCATGAAGTTATATCTAGGAGTTGGACACATACCAAGTTTAGCTCAGTTCTGGGCATCTTTGAAATACCTATACAAACTTGTTCCTACATAGTAACTTGCATCTTTGAATGAGAATCTGCTTGCTTACAGCAACGTGCTATATGTTCTGAATGCCCGAATTGGGAATCTGTGTCAAAACTTTGTTAGGAATTATGTGATCCTTACTAGCTGGAAGTAAGGGAGATGGGGCATGAAGTTATTTCTAGGAGTTGGACACATACCAAGTTTAGCTCAGTTCTGGGCATCTTTGAAATACCTATACAAACTTGTTCCTACATAGTAACTTGCATCTTTGAATGAGAATCTGCTTGCTTACAGCAACGTGCTATATGTTCTGAATGCCCGAATGGGGAATCTGTGTCAAAACTTTGTTAGGAATTATGTGATCCTTACTAGCTGGAAGTAAGGGAGATGGGGCATGAAGTTATTTCTAGGAGTTGGACACATACCAAGTTTAGCTCAGTTCTGGGCATCTTTGAAATACCTATACAAACTTGTTCCTACATAGTAACTTGCAACTCTGAATGAGAATGTGCTTGCTTAGAGCAACGTGCTATATGTTCTGAATGCCCGAATTGGGAATCTGTGTCAAAACTTTGTTAGGAATTATGTGATCCTTACTAGCTGGAAGTAAGGGAGATGGGGCATGCAGTTATTTCTAGGAGTTGGACACATACCAAGTTTAGCTCAGTTCTGGGCATCTTTGAAATACCTATACAAACTTGTTCCTACATAGTAACTTGCAACTTTGAATGAGAATGTGCTTGCTTACAGCAACGTGCTATATGTTCTGAATGCCCGAATTGGGAATCTGTGTCAAAACTTTGTTAGGAATTATGTGATCCTTACTAGCTGGAAGTAAGGGAGATGGGGCATGAAGTTATTTCTAGGAGTTGGACACATACCAAGTTTAGCTCAGTTCTGGGCATCTTTGAAATACCTATACAAACTTGTTCCTAAATAGTAACTTGCAACTCTGAATGAGAATGTGCTTGCTTACAGCAACGTGCTATATGTTCTGAATGCCCGAATTGGGAATCTGTGTCAAAACTTTGTTAGGAATTATGTGATCCTTACTAGCTGGAAGTAAGGGAGATGGGGCATGAAGTTATTTCTAGGAGTTGGACACATACCAAGTTTAGCTCAGTTCTGGGCATCTTTGAAATACCTATACAAACTTGTTCCTACATAGTAACTTGCAACCTGAATGAGAATGTGCTTGCTTGCAGCAACGTGCTATATGTTCTGAATGCCCGAATTGGGAATCTGTGTCAAAACTTTGTTAGGAATTATGTGATCCTTACTAGCTGGAAGTAAGGGAGATGGGGCATGAAGTTATTTCTAGGAGTTGGACACATACCAAGTTTAGCTCAGTTCTGGGCATCTTTGAAATACCTATACAAACTTGTTCCTACATAGTAACTTGCAACTTTGAATGAGAATCTGCTTGCTTACAGCAACGTGCTATATGTTCTGGATGCCCGAATTGGGAATCTGTGTCAAACCTTTGTTAGGAATTATGTGATCCTTACTAGATGGAAGTAAGGAAGATGGGGCATGAAGTTATTTCTAGGAGTTGGACACATACCAAGTTTAGCTCAGTTCTGGGCATCTTTGAAATACCTATACAAACTTGTTCCTACATAGTAACTTGCAACTTTGAATGAGAATGTGCTTTCTTACAGCAACGTGCTATATGTTCTGAATGCCCGAATTGGGAATCTGTGTCAAAACTTTGTTAGGAATTACGTGATCCTTACTAGCTGAAAGTAAGGGAGATGGGGCATGAAGTTATTTCTAGGAGTTGGAGACATACCAAGTTTAGCTCAGTTCTGGGCATCTTTGAAATACCTATACAAACTTGTTCCTACATAGTAACTTGCATCTTTGAATGAGAATGTGCTTGCTTACAGCAACGTGCTATATGTTCTGAATGCCCGAATTGGGAATCTGTGTCAAAACTTTGTTAGGAATTACGTGATCCTTACTAGCTGGAAGTAAGGGAGATGGGGCATGAAGTTATTTCTAGGAGTTGGACACATACCAAGTTTAGCTCAGTTCTGGGCATCTTTGAAATACCTATACAAACTTGTTCCTACATAGTAACTTGCAACTTTGAATGAGAATGTGCTTGCTTACAGCAAGGTGCTATATGTTCTGAATGCCCGAATTGGCAATCTGTGTCAGAACTTTGTTAGGAATTATGTGATCCTTACTAGCTGGAAGTAAGGGAGATGGGGCATGAAGTTATTTCTAGGAGTTGGACACATACCAAGTTTAGCTCAGTTCTGGGCATCTTTGAAATACCTATACAAACTTGTTCCTACATAGTAACTTGCATCTTTGAATGAGAATGTGCTTGCTTACAGCAACGTGCTATATGTTCTGAATGCCCGAATTGGCAATCTGTGTCAAAATTTTGTAAGGAATTATGTGATCCTTACTAGCTGGAAGTAAGGGAGATGGGGCATGAAGTTATTTCTAGGAGTTGGACACATACCAAGTTTAGCTCAGTTCTGGGCATCTTTGAAATACCTATACAAACTTGTTCCTACATAGTAACTTGCATCTTTGAATGAGAATGTGCTTGCTTACAGCAACGTGCTATATGTTCTGAATGCTCGAATTGGCAATCTGTGTCAAAACTTTGTTAGGAATTATGTGATCCTTACTAGCTGGATGTAAGGGAGATGGGGCATGAAGTTATTTCTAGGAGTTGGACACATACCAAGTTTAGCTCAGTTCTGGGCATCTTTGAAATACCTATACAAACTTGTTCCTACATAGTAACTTGCATCTTTGAATGAGAATCTGCTTGCTTACAGCAACGTGCTATATGTTCTGAATGCCCGAATTGGGAATCTGTGTCAAAACTTTGTTAGGAATTATGTGATCCTTACTAGCTGGAAGTAAGGGAGATGGGGCATGAAGTGATTTCTAGGAGTTGGACACATACCAAGTTTAGCTCAGTTCTGGGCATCTTTGAAATACCTATACAAACTTGTTCCTACATAGTAACTTGCAACCTGAATGAGAATCTGCTTGCTTACAGCAACGTGCTATATGTTCTGAATGCCCGAATTGGGAATCTGTGTCAAAACTTTGTTAGGAATTATGTGATCCTTATTAGCTGGAAGTAAGGGAGATGGGGCATGAAGTGATTTCTAGGAGTTGGACACATACCAAGTTTAGCTCAGTTCTGGGCATCTTTGAAATACCTATACAAACTTGTTCCTACATAGTAACTTGCAACTTTGAATGAGAATCTGCTTGCTTACAGCAACGTGCTATATGTTCTGAATGCCCGAATTGGGAATCTGTGTCAAAACTTTGTTAGGAATTATGTGATCCTTACTAGATGGAAGTAAGGGAGATGGCGCATGAAGTTATTTCTAGGGGTTGGACACATACCAAGTTTAGCTCAGTTCTGGGCATCTTTGAAATACCTATACAAACTTGTTCCTACATAGTAACTTGCAACTTTGAATGAAAATGTGCTTGCTTACAGCAACGTGCTATATGTTCTGAATGCCCGAATTGGGAATTTGTGTCAAAACTTTGTTAGGAATTATGTGATCCTTACTAGCTGGAAGTAAGGGAGATGGGGCACGAAGTTATATCTAGGAGTTGGACACATACCAAGTTTAACTCAGTTCTGGGCATCATTGAAATGCCTATACAAACTTGTTCCTACATAATAACTTGCATCTTTCAATGAGAATCTGCTTGCTTACAGCAACGTGCTATATGTTCTGAATGCCCGAATTGGCAATCTGTGTCAAAACTTTGTTAGGAATTATGTGATCCTTACTAGCTGGAAGTAAGGGAGATGGGGCATGAAGTTATTTCTAGGAGTTGGACACATACCAAGTTTAGCTCAGTTCTGGGCATCTTTGAAATACCTATACAAACTTGTTCCTTCATAGTAACTTGCAACTTTGAATGAAAATGTGCTTGCTTACAGCAACGTGCTATATGTTCTGAATGCCCGAATTGGCAATCTGTGTCAAAACTTTGTTAGGAATTATGTGATCCTTACTAGCTGGAAGTAAGGGAGATGGGGCATGAAGTTATTTCTAGGAGTTGGACACATACCAAGTTTAGCTCAGTTCTGGGCATCTTTGAAATACCTATACAAACTAGTTCCTACATAGTAACTTGCATCTTTGAATGAGAATGTGCTTGCTTACAGCAACGTGCTCTATGTTCTGAATGCCCGAATTGACAATGTGTCAAAACTTTGTTAGGAATTATGTGATCCTTACTAGCTGGAAGTAAGGGAGATGGGGCATGAAGTTATTTCTAGGAGTTGGACACATACCAAGTTTAGCTCAGTTCTGGGCATCTTTGAAATACCTATACAAACTTGTTCCTACATAGTAACTTGCAACTATGAATGAGAATGTGCTTGCTTACAGCAACGTGCTATATGTTCTGAATGCCCGAATTGGCAATCTGTGTCAAAACTTTGTTAGGAATTATGTGATCCTTACTAGCTGGAAGTAAGGGAGATGGGGCATGAAGTTATTTCTAGGAGTTGGACACACACAAAGTTTAGCTCAGTTCTGGGCATCTTTGAAATACCTATACAAACTTGTTCCTACATAGTAACTTGCAACTTTGAATGAAAATGTGCTTGCTTACAGCAACGTGCTATATGTTCTTAATGCCCGAATTGGCAATCTGTGTCAAAACTTTGTTAGGAATTATGTGATCCTTACTAGCTGGAAGTAAGGGAGATGGGGCATGAAGTTATTTCTAGGAGTTGGACACATACCAAGTTTAGCTCAGTTCTGGGCATCTTTGAAATACCTATACAAACTTGTTCCTACATAGTAACTTGCAACTTTGAATGAAAATGTGCTTGCTTACAGCAACGTGCTATATGTTCTGAATTCCCGAATTTGGAATCTGTTTCAAAACTTTGTTAGGAATTATGTGATCCTTACTAGCTGGAAGTAAGGGAGATGGGGCATGAAGTTATTTCTAGGAGTTGGACACATACCAAGTTTAGCTCAGTTCTGGGCATCTTTGAAATACCTATACAAACTTGTTCCTACATAGTAACTTGCAACTTTGAATGAAAATGTGCTTGCTTACAGCAACGTGCTATATGTTCTGAATGCCCGAATTGGGAATCTGTGTCAAAACTTTGTTAGGAATTATGTGATCCTTACTAGCTGGAAGTAAGGGAGATGGGGCATGAAGTTATATCTAGGAGTTGGACACATACCAAGTTTAGCTCAGTTCTGGGCATCTTTGAAATACCTATACAAACTTGTTCCTACATAGTAACTTGCATCTTTGAATGAGAATCTGCTTGCTTACAGCAACGTGCTATATGTTCTGAATGCCCGAATTGGGAATCTGTGTCAAAACTTTGTTAGGAATTATGTGATCCTTACTAGCTGGAAGTAAGGGAGATGGGGCATGAAGTTATTTCTAGGAGTTGGACACATACCAAGTTTAGCTCAGTTCTGGGCATCTTTGAAATACCTATACAAACTTGTTCCTACATAGTAACTTGCATCTTTGAATGAGAATCTGCTTGCTTACAGCAACGTGCTATATGTTCTGAATGCCCGAATGGGGAATCTGTGTCAAAACTTTGTTAGGAATTATGTGATCCTTACTAGCTGGAAGTAAGGGAGATGGGGCATGAAGTTATTTCTAGGAGTTGGACACATACCAAGTTTAGCTCAGTTCTGGGCATCTTTGAAATACCTATACAAACTTGTTCCTACATAGTAACTTGCAACTCTGAATGAGAATGTGCTTGCTTAGAGCAACGTGCTATATGTTCTGAATGCCCGAATTGGGAATCTGTGTCAAAACTTTGTTAGGAATTATGTGATCCTTACTAGCTGGAAGTAAGGGAGATGGGGCATGCAGTTATTTCTAGGAGTTGGACACATACCAAGTTTAGCTCAGTTCTGGGCATCTTTGAAATACCTATACAAACTTGTTCCTACATAGTAACTTGCAACTTTGAATGAGAATGTGCTTGCTTACAGCAACGTGCTATATGTTCTGAATGCCCGAATTGGGAATCTGTGTCAAAACTTTGTTAGGAATTATGTGATCCTTACTAGCTGGAAGTAAGGGAGATGGGGCATGAAGTTATTTCTAGGAGTTGGACACATACCAAGTTTAGCTCAGTTCTGGGCATCTTTGAAATACCTATACAAACTTGTTCCTAAATAGTAACTTGCAACTCTGAATGAGAATGTGCTTGCTTACAGCAACGTGCTATATGTTCTGAATGCCCGAATTGGGAATCTGTGTCAAAACTTTGTTAGGAATTATGTGATCCTTACTAGCTGGAAGTAAGGGAGATGGGGCATGAAGTTATTTCTAGGAGTTGGACACATACCAAGTTTAGCTCAGTTCTGGGCATCTTTGAAATACCTATACAAACTTGTTCCTACATAGTAACTTGCAACCTGAATGAGAATGTGCTTGCTTGCAGCAACGTGCTATATGTTCTGAATGCCCGAATTGGGAATCTGTGTCAAAACTTTGTTAGGAATTATGTGATCCTTACTAGCTGGAAGTAAGGGAGATGGGGCATGAAGTTATTTCTAGGAGTTGGACACATACCAAGTTTAGCTCAGTTCTGGGCATCTTTGAAATACCTATACAAACTTGTTCCTACATAGTAACTTGCAACTTTGAATGAGAATCTGCTTGCTTACAGCAACGTGCTATATGTTCTGGATGCCCGAATTGGGAATCTGTGTCAAACCTTTGTTAGGAATTATGTGATCCTTACTAGATGGAAGTAAGGAAGATGGGGCATGAAGTTATTTCTAGGAGTTGGACACATACCAAGTTTAGCTCAGTTCTGGGCATCTTTGAAATACCTATACAAACTTGTTCCTACATAGTAACTTGCAACTTTGAATGAGAATGTGCTTTCTTACAGCAACGTGCTATATGTTCTGAATGCCCGAATTGGGAATCTGTGTCAAAACTTTGTTAGGAATTACGTGATCCTTACTAGCTGAAAGTAAGGGAGATGGGGCATGAAGTTATTTCTAGGAGTTGGAGACATACCAAGTTTAGCTCAGTTCTGGGCATCTTTGAAATACCTATACAAACTTGTTCCTACATAGTAACTTGCATCTTTGAATGAGAATGTGCTTGCTTACAGCAACGTGCTATATGTTCTGAATGCCCGAATTGGGAATCTGTGTCAAAACTTTGTTAGGAATTACGTGATCCTTACTAGCTGGAAGTAAGGGAGATGGGGCATGAAGTTATTTCTAGGAGTTGGACACATACCAAGTTTAGCTCAGTTCTGGGCATCTTTGAAATACCTATACAAACTTGTTCCTACATAGTAACTTGCAACTTTGAATGAGAATGTGCTTGCTTACAGCAAGGTGCTATATGTTCTGAATGCCCGAATTGGCAATCTGTGTCAGAACTTTGTTAGGAATTATGTGATCCTTACTAGCTGGAAGTAAGGGAGATGGGGCATGAAGTTATTTCTAGGAGTTGGACACATACCAAGTTTAGCTCAGTTCTGGGCATCTTTGAAATACCTATACAAACTTGTTCC
The DNA here is from genome assembly GCF_020826845.1 of Diceros bicornis minor. Taxonomy (NCBI): domain Eukaryota; kingdom Metazoa; phylum Chordata; class Mammalia; order Perissodactyla; family Rhinocerotidae; genus Diceros; species Diceros bicornis. Next base: position 45,722 of record NW_026691136.1, on the reverse strand, counting down.
TACATAGTAACTTGCATCTTTGAATGAGAATGTGCTTGCTTACAGCAACGTGCTATATGTTCTGAATGCCCGAATTGGCAATCTGTGTCAAAATTTTGTAAGGAATTATGTGATCCTTACTAGCTGGAAGTAAGGGAGATGGGGCATGAAGTTATTTCTAGGAGTTGGACACATACCAAGTTTAGCTCAGTTCTGGGCATCTTTGAAATACCTATACAAACTTGTTCCTAAATAGTAACTTGCAACTCTGAATGAGAATGTGCTTGCTTACAGCAACGTGCTATATGTTCTGAATGCCCGAATTGGGAATCTGTGTCAAAACTTTGTTAGGAATTATGTGATCCTTACTAGCTGGAAGTAAGGGAGACGGGGCATGAAGTTATTTCTAGGAGTTGGACACATACCAAGTTTAGCTCAGTTCTGGGCATCTTTGAAATACCTATACAAACTTGTTCCTGCATAGTAACTTGCATCTTTGAATGAGAATCTGCTTGCTTACAGCAACGTGCTATATGTTCTGAATGCCCGAATTGGGAATCTGTGTCAAAACTTTGTTAGGAATTATGTGATCCTTACTAGCTGGAAGTAAGGTAGATGGGGCATGAAGTTATTTCTAGGAGTTGGACACATACCAAGTTTAGCTCAGTTCTGGGCATCTTTGAAATACCTATACAAACTTGTTCCTACATAGTAACTTGCAACCTGAATGAGAATGTGCTTGCTTGCAGCAACGTGCTATATGTTCTGAATGCCCGAATTGGGAATCTGTGTCAAAACTTTGTTAGGAATTATGTGATCCTTACTAGCTGGAAGTAAGGTAGATGGGGCATGAAGTTATTTCTAGGAGTTGGACACATACCAAGTTTAGCTCAGTTCTGGGCATCTTTGAAATACCTATACAAACTTGTTCCTACATAGTAACTTGCAACTTTGAATTAGAATGTGCTTGCTTACAGCAACGTGCTATATGTTCTGAATGCCCGAATTGGGAATCTGTGTCAAAACTTTGTTAGGAATTACGTGATCCTTACTAGCTGAAAGTAAGGGAGATGGGGCATGAAGTTATTTCTAGGAGTTGGAGACATACCAAGTTTAGCTCAGTTCTGGGCATCTTTGAAATACCTATACAAACTTGTTCCTACATAGTAACTTGCATCTTTGAATGAGAATGTGCTTGCTTACAGCAACGTGCTATATGTTCTGAATGCCCGAATTGGGAATCTGTGTCAAAACTTTGTTAGGAATTACGTGATCCTTACTAGCTGGAAGTAAGGGAGATGGGGCATGAAGTTATTTCTAGGAGTTGGACACATACCAAGTTTAGCTCAGTTCTGGGCATCTTTGAAATACCTATACAAACTTGTTCCTACATAGTAACTTGCAACTTTGAATGAGAATGTGCTTGCTTACAGCAGCGTGCTCTATGTTCTGAATGCCCGAATTGGGAATCTGTGTCAAAACTTTGTTAGGAATTATGTGATCCTTACTAGCTGGAAGTAAGGGAGATGGGGTATGAAGTTATTTCTAGGAGTTGGACACATACCAAGTTTAGCTCAGTTCTGGGCATCTTTGAAATACCTATACAAACTTGTTCCTACATAGTAACTTGCAACTTTGAATGAGAATGTGCTTGCTTACAGCAACGTGCTATATGTTCTGAATGCCCGAATTGGGAATCTGTGTCAGAACTTTGTTAGGAATTATGTGATCCTTACTAGCTGGAAGTAAGGGAGATGGGGCATGAAGTTATTTCTAGGAGTTGGACACATACCAAGTTTAGCTCAGTTCTCGGCATCTTTGAAATACCTATACATACTTGTTCCTACATAGTAACTTGCATCTTTGAATGAGAATGTGCTTGCTTACAGCAAGGTGCTATATGTTCTGAATGCCCGAATTGGCAATCTGTGTCAGAACTTTGTTAGGAATTATGTGATCCTTACTAGCTGGAAGTAAGGGAGATGGGGCATGAAGTTATTTCTAGGAGTTGGACACATACCAAGTTTAGCTCAGTTCTGGGCATCTTTGAAATACCTATACAAACTTGTTCCTACATAGTAACTTGCATCTTTGAATGAGAATGTGCTTGCTTACAGCAACGTGCTATATGTTCTGAATGCCCGAATTGGCAATCTGTGTCAAAACTTTGTTAGGAATTATGTGATCCTTACTAGCTGGAAGTAAGGGAGATGGGGCATGAAGTTATTTCTAGGAGTTGGACACATACCAAGTTTAGCTCAGTTCAGGGCATCTTTGAAAAACCTATACAAACTTGTTCCTACATAGTAACTTGCAACTTTGAATGAGAATGTGCTTGCTTACAGCAACGTGCTATATGTTCTGAATGCCCGAATTGGCAATCTGTGTCAGAACTTTGTTAGGAATTATGTGATCCTTACTAGCTGGAAGTAAGGGAGATGGAGCATGAAGTTATTTCTAGGAGTTGGACACATACCAAGTTTAGCTCAGTTCTGGGCATCTTTGAAATACCTATACACACTTGTTCCTACATAGTAACTTGCATCTTTGAATGAGAATGTGCTTGCTTACAGCAACGTGCTATATGTTCTGAATGCCCGAATTGGGAATCTGTGTCAAAACTTTGTTAGGAATTATGTGATCCTTACTAGCTGGAAGTAAGGGAGATGGGGCATGAAGTTATTTCTAGGAGTTGGACACATACCAAGTTTAGCTCAGTTCTGGGCATCTTTGAAATACCTATACAAACTTGTTCCTACATAGTAACTTGCATCTTTGAATGAGAATGTGCTTGCTTACAGCAACGTGCTCTATGTTCTGAATGCCCGAATTGGCAATCTGTGTCAAAACTTTGTTAGGAATTATGTGATCCTTACTAGCTGGAAGTAAGGGAGATGGGGCATGAAGTTATTTCTAGGAGTTGGACACATACCAAGTTTAGCTCAGTTCTGGGCATCTTTGAAATACCTATACAAACTTGTTCCTACATAGTAACTTGCATCTTTGAATGAAAATGTGCTTGCTTACAGCAACGTGCTATATGTTCTGAATTCCCGAATTGGGAATCTGTGTCAAAACTTCGTTAGGAATTATGTGATCCTTACTAGCTGGAAGTAAGGGAGATGGGGCATGAAGTTATTTCTAGGAGTTGGACACATACCAAGTTTAGCTCAGTTCTGTGCATCTTTGAAATACCTATACAAAATTGTTCCTACATAGTAACTTGCATCTTTGAATGAGAATGTGCTTGCTTACAGCAACGTGCTATATGTTTTGAATGCCCGAATTGGGAATCTGTGTCAAAACTTTGTTAGGAATTATGTGATCCTTACTAGCTGGAAGTAAGGGAGATGGGGCATGAAATTATTTCTAGGAGTTGGACACATACCAAGTTTAGCTCATTTCTGGGCATCCTTGAAATACCTATACAAACTTGTTCCTACATAGTAACTTGCAACTTTGAATGAGAATGTGCTTGCTTACAGCAACGTGCTATATGTTCTGAATGCCCGAATTGGGAATCTGTGTCAAAACTTTGTTAGGAATTTTGTGATCCTTACTAGCTGGAAGTAAGGGAGATGGGGCATGAAGTTATTTCTAGGAGTTGGACACATACCAAGTTTAGCTCAGTTCTGGGCGTCTTTGAAATACCTATACAAACTTGTTCCTACATAGTAACTTGCAACTTTGAATGAAAATGTGCTTGCTTACAGCAACGTGCTATATGTTCTGAATGCCCGAATTGGGAATCTGTGTCAAAACTTTGTTAGGAATTATGTGATCCTTACTAGCTGGAAGTAAGGGAGATGGGGCATGAAGTTATTTCTAGGAGTTGGACACACACCAAGTTTAGCTCAGTTCTGGGCATCTTTGAAATACCTATACAAACTTGTTCCTACATAGTAACTTGCAACTTTGATTGAAAATGTGCTTGCTTACAGCAACGTGCTATATGTTCTGAATGCCCGAATTGGCAATCTGTGTCAAAACTTTGTTAGGAATTATGTGATCCTTACTAGCTGGAAGTAAGGGAGATGGGGCATGAAGTTATTTCTAGGAGTTGGACACATACCAAGTTTAGCTCAGTTCTGGGCATCTTTGAAATACCTATACAAACTTGTTCCTACATAGTAACTTGCATCTTTGAATGAGAATGTGCTTGCTTACAGCAACGTGCTATATGTTCTGAATGCCCGAATTGGGAATCTGTGTCAAAACTTTGTTAGGAATTATGTGATCCTTACTAGCTGGAAGTAAGGGAGATGGGGCATGAAGTTATTTCTAGGAGTTGGACACATACCAAGTTTAGCTCAGTTCTGGGCATCTTTGAAATACCTATACAAACTTGTTCCTACATAGTAACTTGCAACTTTGAATGAGAATGTGCTTGCTTACAGCAGCGTGCTATATGTTCTGAATGCCCGAATTGGGAATCTGTGTCAAAACTTTGTTAGGAATTATGTGATCCTTACTAGCTGGAAGTAAGGGAGATGGGGCATGAAGTTATTTCTAGGAGTTGGACACATACCAAGTTTAGCTCAGTTCTGGGCATCTTTGAAATACCTATACAAACTTGTTCCTACATAGTAACTTGCAACTTTGAATGAGAATGTGCTTGCTTACAGCAACGTGCTATATGTTCTGAATGCCCGAATTGGGAATCTGTGTCAGAACTTTGTTAGGAATTATGTGATCCTTACTAGCTGGAAGTAAGGGAGATGGGGCATGAAGTTATTTCTAGGAGTTGGACACATACCAAGTTTAGCTCAGTTCTGGGCATCTTTGAAATACCTATACAAACTTGTTCCTACATAGTAACTTGCAACTTTGAATGAAAATGTGCTTGCTTACAGCAACGTGCTATATGTTCTGAATGCCCGAATTGGGAATCTGTGTCAAAACTTTGTTAGGAATTATGTGATCCTTACTAGCTGGAAGTAAGGGAGATGGGGCATGAAGTTATTTCTAGGAGTTGGACACATACCAAGTTTAGCTCAGTTCTGGGCATCTTTGAAATACCTATACAAACTTGTTCCTACATAGTAACTTGCATCTTTGAATGAGAATGTGCTTGCTTACAGCAACGTGCTATATGTTCTGAATGCCCGAATTGGGAATCTGTGTCAAAACTTTGTTAGGAATTATGTGATCCTTACTAGCTGGAAGTAACGGAGATGGGGCATGAAGTTATTTCTAGGAGTTGGACACATACCAAGTTTAGCTCAGTTCTGGGCATCTTTGAAATACCTATACAAACTTGTTCCTACATAGTAACTTGCATCTTTGAATGAGAATCTGCTTGCTTACAGCAACGTGCTATATGTTCTGCATGCCCGAATTGGGAATCTGTGTCAAAACTTTGTTAGGAATTATGTGATCCTTACTAGCTGGAAGTAAGGGAGATGGGGCATGTAGTTATTTCTAGGAGTTGGACACATACCAAGTTTAGCTCAGTTCTGGGCATCTTTGAAATACCTATACAAACTTGTTCCTACATAGTAACTTGCAACTTTGAATGAGAATCTGCTTGCTTACAGCAACGTGCTATATGTTCTGAATTCCCGAATTGGGAATCTTTGTCAAAACTTTGTTAGGAATTATGTGATCCTTACTAGCTGGAAGTAAGGGAGATGGGGCATGAAGTTATTTCTAGGAGTTGGACACATACCAAGTTTAGCTCAGTTCTGGGCATCTTTGAAATACCTATACAAACTTGTTCCTACATAGTAACTTGCATCTTTGAATGAGAATGTGCTTGCTTACAGCAACGTGCTATATGTTCTGAATGCCCGAATTGGCAATCTGTGTCAAAACTTTGTTAGGAATTATGTGATCCTTACTAGCTGGAAGTAAGGGAGATGGGGCATGAAGTTATTTCTAGGAGTTGGACACACACCAAGTTTAGCTCAGTTCTGGGCATCTTTGAAATACCTATACAAACTTGTTCCTACATAGTAACTTGCAACTTTGATTGAAAATGTGCTTGCTTACAGCAACGTGCTATATGTTCTGAATGCCCGAATTGGCAATCTGTGTCAAAACTTTGTTAGGAATTATGTGATCCTTACTAGCTGGAAGTAAGGGAGATGGGGCATGAAGTTATTTCTAGGAGTTGGACACATACCAAGTTTAGCTCAGTTCTGGGCATCTTTGAAATACCTATACAAACTTGTTCCTACATTGTAACTTGCATCTTTGAATGAGAATGTGCTTGCTTACAGCAACGTGCTATATGTTCTGAATGCCCGAATTGGGAATCTGTGTCAAAACTTTGTTAGGAATTATGTGATCATTACTAGCTGGAAGTAAGGGAGATGGGGCATGAAGTTATTTCTAGGAGTTGGACACATACCAAGTTTAGCTCAGTTCTGGGCATCTTTGAAATACCTATACAAACTTGTTCCTACATAGTAACTTGCAACTTTGAATGAGAATGTGCTTGCTTACAGCAGCGTGCTATATGTTCTGAATGCCCGAATTGGGAATCTGTGTCAAAACTTTGTTAGGAATTATGTGATCCTTACTAGCTGGAAGTAAGGGAGATGGGGCATGAAGTTATTTCTAGGAGTTGGACACATACCAAGTTTAGCTCAGTTCTGGGCATCTTTGAAATACCTATACAAACTTGTTCCTACATAGTAACTTGCAACTTTGAATGAGAATGTGCTTGCTTACAGCAACGTGCTATATGTTCTGAATGCCCGAATTGGGAATCTGTGTCAGAACTTTGTTAGGAATTATGTGATCCTTACTAGCTGGAAGTAAGGGAGATGGGGCATGAAGTTATTTCTAGGAGTTGGACACATACCAAGTTTAGCTCAGTTCTGGGCATCTTTGAAATACCTATACAAACTTGTTCCTACATAGTAACTTGCATCTTTGAATGAGAATGTGCTTGCTTACAGCAAAGTGCTATATATTCTGAATGCCCGAATTGGCAATCTGTGTCAGAACTTTGTTAGGAATTATGTGATCCTTACTAGCTGGAAGTAAGGGAGATGGGGCATGAAGTTATTTCTAGGAGTTGGACACATACCAAGTTTAGCTCAGTTCTGGGCATCTTTGAAATACCTATACAAACTTGTTCCTACATAGTAACTTGCATCTTTGAATGAGAATGTGCTTGCTTAGAGCAACGTGCTATATGTTCTGAATGCCCGAATTGGCAATCTGTGTCAAAACTTTGTTAGGAATTATGTGATCCTTACTAGCTGGAAGTAAGGGAGATGGGGCATGCAGTTATTTCTAGGAGTTGGACACATACCAAGTTTAGCTCAGTTCTGGGCATCTTTGAAATACCTATACAAACTTGTTCCTACATAGTAACTTGCAACCTGAATGAGAATCTGCTTGCTTACAGCAACTTGCTCTATGTTCTGAATGCCCGAATTGGGAATCTGTGTCAAAACTTTGTTAGGAATTATGTGATCCTTACTAGCTGGAAGTAAGGGAGATGGGGCATGAAGTTATTTCTAGGAGTTGGACACATACCAAGTTTAGCTCAGTTCTGGGCATCTTTGAAATACCTATACAAACTTGTTCCTACATAGTAACTTGCAACTTTGAATGAAAATGTGCTTGCTTACAGCAACGTGCTATATGTTCTGAATGCCCGAATTGGGAATCTGTGTCAAAACTTTGTTAGGAATTATGTGATCCTTACTAGCTGGAAGTAAGGGAGATGGGGCATGAAGTTATTTCTAGGAGTTGGACACATACCAAGTTTAGCTCAGTTCTGGGCATCTTTGAAATACCTATACAAACTTGTTCCTACATAGTAACTTGCAACTTTGAATGAGAATGTGCTTGCTTACAGCAACGTGCTATATGTTCTGAATGCCCGAATTGGGAATCTGTGTCAGAACTTTGTTAGGAATTATGTGATCCTTACTAGCTGGAAGTAAGGGAGATGGGGCATGAAGTTATTTCTAGGAGTTGGACACATACCAAGTTTAGCTCAGTTCTGGGCATCTTTGAAATACCTATACAAACTTGTTCCTACATAGTAACTTGCAACTTTGAATGAAAATGTGCTTGCTTACAGCAACGTGCTATATGTTCTGAATGCCCGAATTGGGAATCTGTGTCAAAACTTTGTTAGGAATTATGTGATCCTTACTAGCTGGAAGTAAGGGAGATGGGGCATGAAGTTATTTCTAGGAGTTGGACACATACCAAGTTTAGCTCAGTTCTGGGCATCTTTGAAATACCTATACAAACTTGTTCCTACATAGTAACTTGCATCTTTGAATGAGAATGTGCTTGCTTACAGCAACGTGCTATATGTTCTGAATGCCCGAATTGGGAATCTGTGTCAAAACTTTGTTAGGAATTATGTGATCCTTACTAGCTGGAAGTAACGGAGATGGGGCATGAAGTTATTTCTAGGAGTTGGACACATACCAAGTTTAGCTCAGTTCTGGGCATCTTTGAAATACCTATACAAACTTGTTCCTACATAGTAACTTGCATCTTTGAATGAGAATCTGCTTGCTTACAGCAACGTGCTATATGTTCTGAATGCCCGAATTGGGAATCTGTGTCAAAACTTTGTTAGGAATTATGTGATCCTTACTAGCTGGAAGTAAGGGAGATGGGGCATGTAGTTATTTCTAGGAGTTGGACACATACCAAGTTTAGCTCAGTTCTGGGCATCTTTGAAATACCTATACAAACTTGTTCCTACATAGTAACTTGCAACTTTGAATGAGAATCTGCTTGCTTACAGCAACGTGCTATATGTTCTGAATTCCCGAATTGGGAATCTTTGTCAAAACTTTGTTAGGAATTATGTGATCCTTACTAGCTGGAAGTAAGGGAGATGGGGCATGAAGTTATTTCTAGGAGTTGGACACATACCAAGTTTAGCTCAGTTCTGGGCATCTTTGAAATACCTATACAAACTTGTTCCTACATAGTAACTTGCATCTTTGAATGAGAATGTGCTTGCTTACAGCAACGTGCTATATGTTCTGAATGCCCGAATTGGCAATCTGTGTCAAAACTTTGTTAGGAATTATGTGATCCTTACTAGCTGGAAGTAAGGGAGATGGGGCATGAAGTTATTTCTAGGAGTTGGACACACACCAAGTTTAGCTCAGTTCTGGGCATCTTTGAAATACCTATACAAACTTGTTCCTACATAGTAACTTGCAACTTTGATTGAAAATGTGCTTGCTTACAGCAACGTGCTATATGTTCTGAATGCCCGAATTGGCAATCTGTGTCAAAACTTTGTTAGGAATTATGTGATCCTTACTAGCTGGAAGTAAGGGAGATGGGGCATGAAGTTATTTCTAGGAGTTGGACACATACCAAGTTTAGCTCAGTTCTGGGCATCTTTGAAATACCTATACAAACTTGTTCCTACATTGTAACTTGCATCTTTGAATGAGAATGTGCTTGCTTACAGCAACGTGCTATATGTTCTGAATGCCCGAATTGGGAATCTGTGTCAAAACTTTGTTAGGAATTATGTGATCCTTACTAGCTGGAAGTAAGGGAGATGGGGCATGAAGTTATTTCTAGGAGTTGGACACATACCAAGTTTAGCTCAGTTCTGGGCATCTTTGAAATACCTATACAAACTTGTTCCTACATAGTAACTTGCATCTTTGAATGAGAATGTGCTTGCTTACAGCAGCGTGCTATATGTTCTGAATGCCCGAATTGGGAATCTGTGTCAAAACTTTGTTAGGAATTATGTGATCCTTACTAGCTGGAAGTAAGGGAGATGGGGCATGAAGTTATTTCTAGGAGTTGGACACATACCAAGTTTAGCTCAGTTCTGGGCATCTTTGAAATACCTATACAAACTTGTTCCTACATAGTAACTTGCAACTTTGAATGAGAATGTGCTTGCTTACAGCAACGTGCTATATGTTCTGAATGCCCGAATTGGGAATCTGTGTCAGAACTTTGTTAGGAATTATGTGATCCTTACTAGCTGGAAGTAAGGGAGATGGGGCATGAAGTTATTTCTAGGAGTTGGACACATACCAAGTTTAGCTCAGTTCTGGGCATCTTTGAAATACCTATACAAACTTGTTCCTACATAGTAACTTGCATCTTTGAATGAGAATGTGCTTGCTTACAGCAAAGTGCTATATATTCTGAATGCCCGAATTGGCAATCTGTGTCAGAACTTTGTTAGGAATTATGTGATCCTTACTAGCTGGAAGTAAGGGAGATGGGGCATGAAGTTATTTCTAGGAGTTGGACACATACCAAGTTTAGCTCAGTTCTGGGCATCTTTGAAATACCTATACAAACTTGTTCCTACATAGTAACTTGCATCTTTGAATGAGAATGTGCTTGCTTACAGCAACGTGCTATATGTTCTGGATGCCCGAATTGGGAATCTGTGTCAAACCTTTGTTAGGAATTATGTGATCCTTACTAGATGGAAGTAAGGAAGATGGGGCATGAAGTTATTTCTAGGAGTTGGACACATACCAAGTTTAGCTCAGTTCTGGGCATCTTTGAAATACCTATACAAACTTGTTCCTACATAGTAACTTGCAACTTTGAATGAGAATGTGCTTTCTTACAGCAACGTGCTATATGTTCTGAATGCCCGAATTGGGAATCTGTGTCAAAACTTTGTTAGGAATTACGTGATCCTTACTAGCTGAAAGTAAGGGAGATGGGGCATGAAGTTATTTCTAGGAGTTGGAGACATACCAAGTTTAGCTCAGTTCTGGGCATCTTTGAAATACCTATACAAACTTGTTCCTACATAGTAACTTGCATCTTTGAATGAGAATGTGCTTGCTTACAGCAACGTGCTATATGTTCTGAATGCCCGAATTGGGAATCTGTGTCAAAACTTTGTTAGGAATTACGTGATCCTTACTAGCTGGAAGTAAGGGAGATGGGGCATGAAGTTATTTCTAGGAGTTGGACACATACCAAGTTTAGCTCAGTTCTGGGCATCTTTGAAATACCTATACAAACTTGTTCCTACATAGTAACTTGCAACTTTGAATGAGAATGTGCTTGCTTACAGCAAGGTGCTATATGTTCTGAATGCCCGAATTGGCAATCTGTGTCAGAACTTTGTTAGGAATTATGTGATCCTTACTAGCTGGAAGTAAGGGAGATGGGGCATGAAGTTATTTCTAGGAGTTGGACACATACCAAGTTTAGCTCAGTTCTGGGCATCTTTGAAATACCTATACAAACTTGTTCCTACATAGTAACTTGCATCTTTGAATGAGAATGTGCTTGCTTACAGCAACGTGCTATATGTTCTGAATGCCCGAATTGGCAATCTGTGTCAAAATTTTGTAAGGAATTATGTGATCCTTACTAGCTGGAAGTAAGGGAGATGGGGCATGAAGTTATTTCTAGGAGTTGGACACATACCAAGTTTAGCTCAGTTCTGGGCATCTTTGAAATACCTATAGAAACTTGTTCCTAAATAGTAACTTGCAACTCTGAATGAGAATGTGCTTGCTTACAGCAACGTGCTATATGTTCTGAATGCCCGAATTGGGAATCTGTGTCAAAACTTTGTTAGGAATTATGTGATCCTTACTAGCTGGAAGTAAGGGAGACGGGGCATGAAGTTATTTCTAGGAGTTGGACACATACCAAGTTTAGCTCAGTTCTGGGCATCTTTGAAATACCTATACAAACTTGTTCCTGCATAGTAACTTGCATCTTTGAATGAGAATCTGCTTGCTTACAGCAACGTGCTATATGTTCTGAATGCCCGAATTGGGAATCTGTGTCAAAACTTTGTTAGGAATTATGTGATCCTTACTAGCTGGAAGTAAGGTAGATGGGGCATGAAGTTATTTCTAGGAGTTGGACACATACCAAGTTTAGCTCAGTTCTGGGCATCTTTGAAATACCTATACAAACTTGTTCCTACATAGTAACTTGCAACCTGAATGAGAATGTGCTTGCTTGCAGCAACGTGCTATATGTTCTGAATGCCCGAATTGGGAATCTGTGTCAAAACTTTGTTAGGAATTATGTGATCCTTACTAGTTGGAAGTAAGGTAGATGGGGCATGAAGTTATTTCTAGGAGTTGGACACATACCAAGTTTAGCTCAGTTCTGGGCATCTTTGAAATACCTATACAAACTTGTTCCTACATAGTAACTTGCAACTTTGAATTAGAATGTGCTTGCTTACAGCAACGTGCTATATGTTCTGAATGCCCGAATTGGGAATCTGTGTCAAAACTTTGTTAGGAATTACGTGATCCTTACTAGCTGAAAGTAAGGGAGATGGGGCATGAAGTTATTTCTAGGAGTTGGAGACATACCAAGTTTAGCTCAGTTCTGGGCATCTTTGAAATACCTATACAAACTTGTTCCTACATAGTAACTTGCATCTTTGAATGAGAATGTGCTTGCTTACAGCAACGTGCTATATGTTCTGAATGCCCGAATTGGGAATCTGTGTCAAAACTTTGTTAGGAATTACGTGATCCTTACTAGCTGGAAGTAAGGGAGATGGGGCATGAAGTTATTTCTAGGAGTTGGACACATACCAAGTTTAGCTCAGTTCTGGGCATCTTTGAAATACCTATACAAACTTGTTCCTACATAGTAACTTGCAACTTTGAATGAGAATGTGCTTGCTTACAGCAGCGTGCTCTATGTTCTGAATGCCCGAATTGGGAATCTGTGTCAAAACTTTGTTAGGAATTATGTGATCCTTACTAGCTGGAAGTAAGGGAGATGGGGTATGAAGTTATTTCTAGGAGTTGGACACATACCAAGTTTAGCTCAGTTCTGGGCATCTTTGAAATACCTATACAAACTTGTTCCTACATAGTAACTTGCAACTTTGAATGAGAATGTGCTTGCTTACAGCAACGTGCTATATGTTCTGAATGCCCGAATTGGGAATCTGTGTCAGAACTTTGTTAGGAATTATGTGATCCTTACTAGCTGGAAGTAAGGGAGATGGGGCATGAAGTTATTTCTAGGAGTTGGACACATACCAAGTTTAGCTCAGTTCTCGGCATCTTTGAAATACCTATACATACTTGTTCCTACATAGTAACTTGCATCTTTGAATGAGAATGTGCTTGCTTACAGCAAGGTGCTATATGTTCTGAATGCCCGAATTGGCAATCTGTGTCAGAACTTTGTTAGGAATTATGTGATCCTTACTAGCTGGAAGTAAGGGAGATGGGGCATGAAGTTATTTCTAGGAGTTGGACACATACCAAGTTTAGCTCAGTTCTGGGCATCTTTGAAATACCTATACAAACTTGTTCCTACATAGTAACTTGCATCTTTGAATGAGAATGTGCTTGCTTACAGCAACGTGCTATATGTTCTGAATGCCCGAATTGGCAATCTGTGTCAAAACTTTGTTAGGAATTATGTGATCCTTACTAGCTGGAAGTAAGGGAGATGGGGCATGAAGTTATTTCTAGGAGTTGGACACATACCAAGTTTAGCTCAGTTCAGGGCATCTTTGAAAAACCTATACAAACTTGTTCCTACATAGTAACTTGCAACTTTGAATGAGAATGTGCTTGCTTACAGCAACGTGCTATATGTTCTGAATGCCCGAATTGGCAATCTGTGTCAGAACTTTGTTAGGAATTATGTGATCCTTACTAGCTGGAAGTAAGGGAGATGGAGCATGAAGTTATTTCTAGGAGTTGGACACATACCAAGTTTAGCTCAGTTCTGGGCATCTTTGAAATACCTATACACACTTGTTCCTACATAGTAACTTGCATCTTTGAATGAGAATGTGCTTGCTTACAGCAACGTGCTATATGTTCTGAATGCCCGAATTGGGAATCTGTGTCAAAACTTTGTTAGGAATTATGTGATCCTTACTAGCTGGAAGTAAGGGAGATGGGGCATGAAGTTATTTCTAGGAGTTGGACACATACCAAGTTTAGCTCAGTTCTGGGCATCTTTGAAATACCTATACAAACTTGTTCCTACATAGTAACTTGCATCTTTGAATGAGAATGTGCTTGCTTACAGCAACGTGCTCTATGTTCTGAATGCCCGAATTGGCAATCTGTGTCAAAACTTTGTTAGGAATTATGTGATCCTTACTAGCTGGAAGTAAGGGAGATGGGGCATGAAGTTATTTCTAGGAGTTGGACACATACCAAGTTTAGCTCAGTTCTGGGCATCTTTGAAATACCTATACAAACTTGTTCCTACATAGTAACTTGCATCTTTGAATGAAAATGTGCTTGCTTACAGCAACGTGCTATATGTTCTGAATTCCCGAATTGGGAATCTGTGTCAAAACTTCGTTAGGAATTATGTGATCCTTACTAGCTGGAAGTAAGGGAGATGGGGCATGAAGTTATTTCTAGGAGTTGGACACATACCAAGTTTAGCTCAGTTCTGTGCATCTTTGAAATACCTATACAAAATTGTTCCTACATAGTAACTTGCATCTTTGAATGAGAATGTGCTTGCTTACAGCAACGTGCTATATGTTTTGAATGCCCGAATTGGGAATCTGTGTCAAAACTTTGTTAGGAATTATGTGATCCTTACTAGCTGGAAGTAAGGGAGATGGGGCATGAAATTATTTCTAGGAGTTGGACACATACCAAGTTTAGCTCATTTCTGGGCATCCTTGAAATACCTATACAAACTTGTTCCTACATAGTAACTTGCAACTTTGAATGAGAATGTGCTTGCTTACAGCAACGTGCTATATGTTCTGAATGCCCGAATTGGGAATCTGTGTCAAAACTTTGTTAGGAATTTTGTGATCCTTACTAGCTGGAAGTAAGGGAGATGGGGCATGAAGTTATTTCTAGGAGTTGGACACATACCAAGTTTAGCTCAGTTCTGGGCGTCTTTGAAATACCTATACAAACTTGTTCCTACATAGTAACTTGCAACTTTGAATGAAAATGTGCTTGCTTACAGCAACGTGCTATATGATCTGAATGCCCGAATTGGGAATCTGTGTCAAAACTTTGTTAGGAATTATGTGATCCTTACTAGCTGGAAGTAAGGGAGATGGGGCATGAAGTTATTTCTAGGAGTTGGACACACACCAAGTTTAGCTCAGTTCTGGGCATCTTTGAAATACCTATACAAACTTGTTCCTACATAGTAACTTGCAACTTTGATTGAAAATGTGCTTGCTTACAGCAACGTGCTATATGTTCTGAATGCCCGAATTGGCAATCTGTGTCAAAACTTTGTTAGGAATTATGTGATCCTTACTAGCTGGAAGTAAGGGAGATGGGGCATGAAGTTATTTCTAGGAGTTGGACACATACCAAGTTTAGCTCAGTTCTGGGCATCTTTGAAATACCTATACAAACTTGTTCCTACATTGTAACTTGCATCTTTGTATGAGAATGTGCTTGCTTACAGCAACGTGCTATATGTTCTGAATGCCCGAATTGGGAATCTGTGTCAAAACTTTTTAGGAATTATGTGATCATTACTAGCTGGAAGTAAGGGAGATGGGGCATGAAGTTATTTCTAGGAGTTGGACACATACCAAGTTTAGCTCAGTTCTGGGCATCTTTGAAATACCTATACAAACTTGTTCCTACATAGTAACTTGCAACTTTGAATGAGAATGTGCTTGCTTACAGCAGCGTGCTATATGTTCTGAATGCCCGAATTGGGAATCTGTGTCAAAACTTTGTTAGGAATTATGTGATCCTTACTAGCTGGAAGTAAGGGAGATGGGGCATGAAGTTATTTCTAGGAGTTGGACACATACCAAGTTTAGCTCAGTTCTGGGCATCTTTGAAATACCTATACAAACTTGTTCCTACATAGTAACTTGCAACTTTGAATGAGAATGTGCTTGCTTACAGCAACGTGCTATATGTTCTGAATGCCCGAATTGGGAATCTGTGTCAGAACTTTGTTAGGAATTATGTGATCCTTACTAGCTGGAAGTAAGGGAGATGGGGCATGAAGTTATTTCTAGGAGTTGGACACATACCAAGTTTAGCTCAGTTCTGGGCATCTTTGAAATACCTATACAAACTTGTTCCTACATAGTAACTTGCATCTTTGAATGAGAATGTGCTTGCTTACAGCAAAGTGCTATATATTCTGAATGCCCGAATTGGCAATCTGTGTCAGAACTTTGTTAGGAATTATGTGATCCTTACTAGCTGGAAGTAAGGGAGATGGGGCATGAAGTTATTTCTAGGAGTTGGACACATACCAAGTTTAGCTCAGTTCTGGGCATCTTTGAAATACCTATACAAACTTGTTCCTACATAGTAACTTGCATCTTTGAATGAGAATGTGCTTGCTTAGAGCAACGTGCTATATGTTCTGAATGCCCGAATTGGCAATCTGTGTCAAAACTTTGTTAGGAATTATGTGATCCTTACTAGCTGGAAGTAAGGGAGATGGGGCATGCAGTTATTTCTAGGAGTTGGACACATACCAAGTTTAGCTCAGTTCTGGGCATCTTTGAAATACCTATACAAACTTGTTCCTACATAGTAACTTGCAACCTGAATGAGAATCTGCTTGCTTACAGCAACTTGCTCTATGTTCTGAATGCCCGAATTGGGAATCTGTGTCAAAACTTTGTTAGGAATTATGTGATCCTTACTAGCTGGAAGTAAGGGAGATGGGGCATGAAGTTATTTCTAGGAGTTGGACACATACCAAGTTTAGCTCAGTTCTGGGCATCTTTGAAATACCTATACAAACTTGTTCCTACATAGTAACTTGCAACTTTGAATGAAAATGTGCTTGCTTACAGCAACGTGCTATATGTTCTGAATGCCCGAATTGGGAATCTGTGTCAAAACTTTGTTAGGAATTATGTGATCCTTACTAGCTGGAAGTAAGGGAGATGGGGCATGAAGTTATTTCTAGGAGTTGGACACATACCAAGTTTAGCTCAGTTCTGGGCATCTTTGAAATACCTATACAAACTTGTTCCTACATAGTAACTTGCAACTTTGAATGAGAATGTGCTTGCTTACAGCAACGTGCTATATGTTCTGAATGCCCGAATTGGGAATCTGTGTCAGAACTTTGTTAGGAATTATGTGATCCTTACTAGCTGGAAGTAAGGGAGATGGGGCATGAAGTTATTTCTAGGAGTTGGACACATACCAAGTTTAGCTCAGTTCTGGGCATCTTTGAAATACCTATACAAACTTGTTCCTACATAGTAACTTGCAACTTTGAATGAAAATGTGCTTGCTTACAGCAACGTGCTATATGTTCTGAATGCCCGAATTGGGAATCTGTGTCAAAACTTTGTTAGGAATTATGTGATCCTTACTAGCTGGAAGTAAGGGAGATGGGGCATGAAGTTATTTCTAGGAGTTGGACACATACCAAGTTTAGCTCAGTTCTGGGCATCTTTGAAATACCTATACAAACTTGTTCCTACATAGTAACTTGCAACTTTGAATGAGAATGTGCTTGCTTACAGCAACGTGCTATATGTTCTGAATGCCCGAATTGGGAATCTGTGTCAGAACTTTGTTAGGAATTATGTGATCCTTACTAGCTGGAAGTAAGGGAGATGGGGCATGAAGTTATTTCTAGGAGTTGGACACATACCAAGTTTAGCTCAGTTCTGGGCATCTTTGAAATACCTATACAAACTTGTTCCTACATAGTAACTTGCAACTTTGAATGAAAATGTGCTTGCTTACAGCAACGTGCTATATGTTCTGAATGCCCGAATTGGGAATCTGTGTCAAAACTTTGTTAGGAATTATGTGATCCTTACTAGCTGGAAGTAAGGGAGATGGGGCATGAAGTTATTTCTAGGAGTTGGACACATACCAAGTTTAGCTCAGTTCTGGGCATCTTTGAAATACCTATACAAACTTGTTCCTACATAGTAACTTGCATCTTTGAATGAGAATGTGCTTGCTTACAGCAACGTGCTATATGTTCTGAATGCCCGAATTGGGAATCTGTGTCAAAACTTTGTTAGGAATTATGTGATCCTTACTAGCTGGAAGTAACGGAGATGGGGCATGAAGTTATTTCTAGGAGTTGGACACATACCAAGATTAGCTCAGTTCTGGGCATCTTTGAAATACCTATACAAACTTGTTCCTACATAGTAACTTGCATCTTTGAATGAGAATCTGCTTGCTTACAGCAACGTGCTATATGTTCTGAATGCCCGAATTGGGAATCTGTGTCAAAACTTTGTTAGGAATTATGTGATCCTTACTAGCTGGAAGTAAGGGAGATGGGGCATGTAGTTATTTCTAGGAGTTGGACACATACCAAGTTTAGCTCAGTTCTGGGCATCTTTGAAATACCTATACAAACTTGTTCCTACATAGTAACTTGCAACTTTGAATGAGAATCTGCTTGCTTACAGCAACGTGCTATATGTTCTGAATTCCCGAATTGGGAATCTTTGTCAAAACTTTGTTAGGAATTATGTGATCCTTACTAGCTGGAAGTAAGGGAGATGGGGCATGAAGTTATTTCTAGGAGTTGGACACATACCAAGTTTAGCTCAGTTCTGGGCATCTTTGAAATACCTATACAAACTTGTTCCTACATAGTAACTTGCATCTTTGAATGAGAATGTGCTTGCTTACAGCAACGTGCTATATGTTCTGAATGCCCGAATTGGCAATCTGTGTCAAAACTTTGTTAGGAATTATGTGATCCTTACTAGCTGGAAGTAAGGGAGATGGGGCATGAAGTTATTTCTAGGAGTTGGACACACACCAAGTTTAGCTCAGTTCTGGGCATCTTTGAAATACCTATACAAACTTGTTCCTACATAGTAACTTGCAACTTTGATTGAAAATGTGCTTGCTTACAGCAACGTGCTATATGTTCTGAATGCCCGAATTGGCAATCTGTGTCAAAACTTTGTTAGGAATTATGTGATCCTTACTAGCTGGAAGTAAGGGAGATGGGGCATGAAGTTATTTCTAGGAGTTGGACACATACCAAGTTTAGCTCAGTTCTGGGCATCTTTGAAATACCTATACAAACTTGTTCCTACATTGTAACTTGCATCTTTGAATAAGAATGTGCTTGCTTACAGCAACGTGCTATATGTTCTGAATGCCCGAATTGGGAATCTGTGTCAAAACTTTGTTAGGAATTATGTGATCCTTACTAGCTGGAAGTAAGGGAGATGGGGCATGAAGTTATTTCTAGGAGTTGGACACATACCAAGTTTAGCTCAGTTCTGGGCATCTTTGAAATACCTATACAAACTTGTTCCTACATAGTAACTTGCATCTTTGAATGAGAATGTGCTTGCTTACAGCAGCGTGCTATATGTTCTGAATGCCCGAATTGGGAATCTGTGTCAAAACTTTGTTAGGAATTATGTGATCCTTACTAGCTGGAAGTAAGGGAGATGGGGCATGAAGTTATTTCTAGGAGTTGGACACATACCAAGTTTAGCTCAGTTCTGGGCATCTTTGAAATACCTATACAAACTTGTTCCTACATAGTAACTTGCAACTTTGAATGAGAATGTGCTTGCTTACAGCAACGTGCTATATGTTCTGAATGCCCGAATTGGGAATCTGTGTCAGAACTTTGTTAGGAATTATGTGATCCTTACTAGCTGGAAGTAAGGGAGATGGGGCATGAAGTTATTTCTAGGAGTTGGACACATACCAAGTTTAGCTCAGTTCTGGGCATCTTTGAAATACCTATACAAACTTGTTCCTACATAGTAACTTGCATCTTTGAATGAGAATGTGCTTGCTTACAGCAAAGTGCTATATATTCTGAATGCCCGAATTGGCAATCTGTGTCAGAACTTTGTTAGGAATTATGTGATCCTTACTAGCTGGAAGTAAGGGAGATGGGGCATGAAGTTATTTCTAGGAGTTGGACACATACCAAGTTTAGCTCAGTTCTGGGCATCTTTGAAATACCTATACAAACTTGTTCCTACATAGTAACTTGCATCTTTGAATGAGAATGTGCTTGCTTAGAGCAACGTGCTATATGTTCTGAATGCCCGAATTGGCAATCTGTGTCAAAACTTTGTTAGGAATTATGTGATCCTTACTAGCTGGAAGTAAGGGAGATGGGGCATGCAGTTATTTCTAGGAGTTGGACACATACCAAGTTTAGCTCAGTTCTGGGCATCTTTGAAATACCTATACAAACTTGTTCCTACATAGTAACTTGCAACCTGAATGAGAATCTGCTTGCTTACAGCAACTTGCTCTATGTTCTGAATGCCCGAATTGGGAATCTGTGTCAAAACTTTGTTAGGAATTATGTGATCCTTACTAGCTGGAAGTAAGGGAGATGGGGCATGAAGTTATTTCTAGGAGTTGGACACATACCAAGTTTAGCTCAGTTCTGGGCATCTTTGAAATACCTATACAAACTTGTTCCTACATAGTAACTTGCAACTTTGAATGAGAATCTGCTTGCTTACAGCAACGTGCTATATGTTCTGAATGCCCGAATTGGGAATCTGTGTCAAAACTTTGTTAGGAATTATGTGATCCTTACTAGATGGAAGTAAGGGAGATGGGGCATGAAGTCATTTCTAGGAGTTGGACACATACCAAGTTTAGCTCAGTTCTGGGCATCTTTGAAATACCTATACAAACTTGTTCCTACATAGTAACTTGCATCTTTGAATGAGAATGTGCTTGCTTACAGCAACGTGCTATATGTTCTGAATGCCCGAATTGGCAATCTGTGTCAAAACTTTGTTAGGAATTATGTGATCCTTACTAGCTGGAAGTAAGGGAGATGGGGCATGAAGTTATTTCTAGGAGTTGGACACACACCAAGTTTAGCTCAGTTCTGGGCATCTTTGAAATACCTATACAAACTTGTTCCTACATAGTAACTTGCAACTTTGATTGAAAATGTGCTTGCTTACAGCAACGTGCTATATGTTCTGAATGCCCGAATTGGCAATCTGTGTCAAAACTTTGTTAGGAATTATGTGATCCTTACTAGCTGGAAGTAAGGGAGATGGGGCATGAAGTTATTTCTAGGAGTTGGACACATACCAAGTTTAGCTCAGTTCTGGGCATCTTTGAAATACCTATACAAACTTGTTCCTACATTGTAACTTGCATCTTTGAATAAGAATGTGCTTGCTTACAGCAACGTGCTATATGTTCTGAATGCCCGAATTGGGAATCTGTGTCAAAACTTTGTTAGGAATTATGTGATCCTTACTAGCTGGAAGTAAGGGAGATGGGGCATGAAGTTATTTCTAGGAGTTGGACACATACCAAGTTTAGCTCAGTTCTGGGCATCTTTGAAATACCTATACAAACTTGTTCCTACATAGTAACTTGCATCTTTGAATGAGAATGTGCTTGCTTACAGCAGCGTGCTATATGTTCTGAATGCCCGAATTGGGAATCTGTGTCAAAACTTTGTTAGGAATTATGTGATCCTTACTAGCTGGAAGTAAGGGAGATGGGGCATGAAGTTATTTCTAGGAGTTGGACACATACCAAGTTTAGCTCAGTTCTGGGCATCTTTGAAATACCTATACAAACTTGTTCCTACATAGTAACTTGCAACTTTGAATGAGAATGTGCTTGCTTACAGCAACGTGCTATATGTTCTGAATGCCCGAATTGGGAATCTGTGTCAGAACTTTGTTAGGAATTATGTGATCCTTACTAGCTGGAAGTAAGGGAGATGGGGCATGAAGTTATTTCTAGGAGTTGGACACATACCAAGTTTAGCTCAGTTCTGGGCATCTTTGAAATACCTATACAAACTTGTTCCTACATAGTAACTTGCATCTTTGAATGAGAATGTGCTTGCTTACAGCAAAGTGCTATATATTCTGAATGCCCGAATTGGCAATCTGTGTCAGAACTTTGTTAGGAATTATGTGATCCTTACTAGCTGGAAGTAAGGGAGATGGGGCATGAAGTTATTTCTAGGAGTTGGACACATACCAAGTTTAGCTCAGTTCTGGGCATCTTTGAAATACCTATACAAACTTGTTCCTACATAGTAACTTGCATCTTTGAATGAGAATGTGCTTGCTTAGAGCAACGTGCTATATGTTCTGAATGCCCGAATTGGCAATCTGTGTCAAAACTTTGTTAGGAATTATGTGATCCTTACTAGCTGGAAGTAAGGGAGATGGGGCATGCAGTTATTTCTAGGAGTTGGACACATACCAAGTTTAGCTCAGTTCTGGGCATCTTTGAAATACCTATACAAACTTGTTCCTACATAGTAACTTGCAACCTGAATGAGAATCTGCTTGCTTACAGCAACTTGCTCTATGTTCTGAATGCCCGAATTGGGAATCTGTGTCAAAACTTTGTTAGGAATTATGTGATCCTTACTAGCTGGAAGTAAGGGAGATGGGGCATGAAGTTATTTCTAGGAGTTGGACACATACCAAGTTTAGCTCAGTTCTGGGCATCTTTGAAATACCTATACAAACTTGTTCCTACATAGTAACTTGCAACTTTGAATGAGAATCTGCTTGCTTACAGCAACGTGCTATATGTTCTGAATGCCCGAATTGGGAATCTGTGTCAAAACTTTGTTAGGAATTATGTGATCCTTACTAGATGGAAGTAAGGGAGATGGGGCATGAAGTCATTTCTAGGAGTTGGACACATACCAAGTTTAGCTCAGTTCTGGGCATCTTTGAAATACCTATACAAACTTGTTCCTACATAGTAACTTGCAACTTTGAATGAAAATGTGCTTGCTTACAGCAACGTGCTATATGTTCTCAATGCCCGAATTGGGAATATGTGTCAAACCTTTGTTAGGAATTATGTGATCCTTACTAGCTGGAAGTAAGGGAGATGGGGCACGAAGTTATTTCTAGGAGTTGGACACATACCAAGTTTAGCTCAGTTCTGGGCATCTTTGAAATACCTATACAAACTTGTTCCTACATAGTAACTTGCATCTTTGAATGAGAATCTGCTTGCTTACAGCAACGTGCTATATGTTCTGAATGCCCGAATTGGGAATCTGTGTCAAAACTTTGTTAGGAATTATGTGATCCTTACTAGCTGGAAGTAAGGGAGATGGGGCATGAAGTTATTTCTAGGAGTTGGACACATACCAAGTTTAGCTCAGTTCTGGGCATCTTTGAAATACCTATACAAACTTGTTCCTACATAGTAACTTGCAACTTTGAATGAAAATGTGCTTGCTTACAGCAACGTGCTATATGTTCTGAATGCCCGAATTGGCAATCTGTGTCAAAACTTTGTTAGGAATTATGTGATCCTTACTAGCTGGAAGTAAGGGAGATGGGGCATGAAGTTATTTCTAGGAGTTGGACACATACCAAGTTTAGCTCAGTTCTGGGCATCTTTGAAATACCTATACAAACTTGTTCCTACATAGTAACTTGCAACTTTGAATGAAAATGTGCTTGCTTACAGCAACGTGCTATATGTTCTGAATGCCCGAATTGGCAATCTGTGTCAAAACTTTGTTAGGAATTATGTGATCCTTACTAGCTGGAAGTAAGGGAGATGGGGCATGAAGTTATTTCTAGGAGTTGGACACATACCAAGTTTAGCTCAGTTCTGGGCATCTTTGAAATACCTATACAAACTTGTTCCTACATAGTAACTTGCATCTTTGAATGAGAATGTGCTTTCTTACAGCAACGTGCTATATGTTCTGAATGCCCGAATTGGGAATCTGTGTCAAAACTTTGTTAGGAATTATGTGATCCTTACTAGCTGGAAGTAAGGGAGATGGGGCATGAAGTTATTTCTAGGAGTTGGACACATACCAAGTTTAACTCAGTTCTGGGCATCTTTGAAATACCTATACAAACTTGTTCCTACATAGTAACTTGCAACTTTGAATGAGAATGTGCTTGCTTACAGCAACGTGCTATATGTTCTGAATGCCCGAATTGGCAATCTGTGTCAAAACTTTGTTAGGAATTATGTGATCCTTACTAGCTGGAATTAAGGGAGATGGGGCATGAAGTTATTTCTAGGAGTTGGACACATACCAAGTTTAGCTCAGTTCTGGGCATCTTTGAAATACCTATACAAACTTGTTCCTACATAGTAACTTGCATCTTTGAATGAGAATGTGCTTGCTTGCAGCAACGTGCTATATGTTCTGAATGCCCGAATTGGCAATCTGTGTCAAAACTTTGTTAGGAATTATGTGATCCTTACTAGATGGAAGTAAGGGAGATGGGGCATGAAGTTATTTCTAGGAGTTGGACACATACCAAGTTTAGCTCAGTTCTGGGCATCTTTGAAATACCTATACAAACTTGTTCCTACATAGTATCTTGCAACTTTGAATGAGAATCTGCTTGCTTACAGCAACGTGCTATATGTTCTGAATGCCCGAATTGGGAATCTGTGTCAAAACTTTGTTAGGAATTATGTGATCCTTACTAGACGGAAGTAAGGGAGATGGGGCATGAAGTTATTTCTAGGAGTTGGACACATACCAAGTTTAGCTCAGTTCTGGGCATCTTTGAAATACCTATACAAACTTGTTCCTACATCGTAACTTGCAACTTTGAATGAAAATGTGCTTGCTTACAGCAACGTGCTATATGTTCTGAATACCCGAATTGGGAATATGTGTCAAACCTTTGTTAGGAATTATGTGATCCTTACTAGCTGGAAGTAAGGGAGATGGGGCACGAAGTTATTTCTAGGAGTTGGACACATACCAAGTTTAGCTCAGTTCTGGGCATCTTTGAAATACCTATACAAACTTGTTCCTACATAGTAACTTGCATCTTTGAATGAGAATGTGCTTGCTTACAGCAACGTGCTATATGTTCTGAATGCCCGAATTGGGAATCTGTGTCAAAACTTTGTTAGGAATTATGTGATCCTTACTAGCTGGAAGTAAGGGAGATGGGGCATGAAGTTATTTCTAGGAGTTGGACACATACCAAGTTTAGCTCAGTTCTGGGCATCTTTGAAATACCTATACAAACTTGTTCCTACATAGTAACTTGCAACTTTGAATGAAAATGTGCTTGCTTACAGCAACGTGCTATATGTTCTGAATGCCCGAATTGGGAATCTGTGTCAAAACTTTGTTAGGAATTATGTGATCCTTACTAGCTGGAAGTAAGGGAGATGGGGCATGAAGTTATTTCTAGGAGTTGGACACATACCAAGTTTAGCTCAGTTCTGGGCATCTTTGAAATACCTATACAAACTTGTTCCTACATAGTAACTTGCAACTTTGAATGAAAATGTGCTTGCTTACAGCAACGTGCTATATGTTCTGAATGCCCGAATTGGGAATCTGTGTCAAAACTTTGTTAGGAATTATGTGATCCTTACTAGCTGGAAGTAAGGGAGATGGGGTATGAAGTTATTTCTAGGAGTTGGACACATACCAAGTTTAGCTCAGTTCTGGGCATCTTTGAAATACCTATACAAACTTGTTCCTACATAGTAACTTGCATCTTTGAATGAGAATGTGCTTGCTTACAGCAACGTGCTATATGTTCTGAATGCCCGAATTGGGAATCTGTGTCAAAACTTTGTTAGGAATTATGTGATCCTTACTAGCTGGAAGTAAGGGAGATGGGGCATGAAGTTATTTCTAGGAGTTGGACACATACCAAGTTTAGCTCAGTTCTGGGCATCTTTGAAATACCTATACAAACTTGTTCCTACATAGTAACTTGCATCTTTGAATGAGAATGTGCTTGCTTACAGCAACGTGCTATATGTTCTGAATGCCCGAATTGGGAATCTGTGTCAAAACTTTGTTAGGAATTATGTGATCCTTACTAGCTGGAAGTAAGGGAGATGGGGCATGAAGTTATTTCTAGGAGTTGGACACATACCAAGTTTAGCTCAGTTCTGGGCATCTTTGAAATACCTATACAAACTTGTTCCTACATAGTAACTTGCATCTTTGAATGAGAATGTGCTTGCTTACAGCAACGTGCTATATGTTCTGAATGCCCGAATTGGCAATCTGTGTCAAAACTTTGTTAGGAATTATGTGATCCTTACTAGCTGGAAGTAAGGGAGATGGGGCATGAAGTTATTTCTAGGAGTTGGACACATACCAAGTTTAGCTCAGTTCTGGGCATCTTTGAAATACCTATACAAACTTGTTCCTACATAGTAACTTGCAACTTTGAATGAGAATGTGCTTGCTTACAGCAACGTGCTATATATTCTGAATGCCCGAATTGGGAATCTGTGTCAGAACTTTGTTAGGAATTATGTGATCCTTACTAGCTGGAAGTAAGGGAGATGGGGCATGAAGTTATTTCTAGGAGTTGGACACATACCAAGTTTAGCTCAGTTCTGGGCATCTTTGAAATACCTATACAAACTTGTTCCTACATAGTAACTTGCATCTTTGAATGAGAATGTGCTTTCTTACAGCAACGTGCTATATGTTCTGAATGCCCGAATTGGGAATCTGTGTCAAAACTTTGTTAGGAATTATGTGATCCTTACTAGCTGGAAGTAAGGGAGATGGGGCATGAAGTTATTTCTAGGAGTTGGACACATACCAAGTTTAACTCAGTTCTGGGCATCTTTGAAATACCTATACAAACTTGTTCCTACATAGTAACTTGCAACTTTGAATGAGAATGTGCTTGCTTACAGCAACGTGCTATATGTTCTGAATGCCCGAATTGGCAATCTGTGTCAAAACTTTGTTAGGAATTATGTGATCCTTACTAGCTGGAATTAAGGGAGATGGGGCATGAAGTTATTTCTAGGAGTTGGACACATACCAAGTTTAGCTCAGTTCTGGGCATCTTTGAAATACCTATACAAACTTGTTCCTACATAGTAACTTGCATCTTTGAATGAGAATGTGCTTGCTTGCAGCAACGTGCTATATGTTCTGAATGCCCGAATTGGCAATCTGTGTCAAAACTTTGTTAGGAATTATGTGATCCTTACTAGATGGAAGTAAGGGAGATGGGGCATGAAGTTATTTCTAGGAGTTGGACACATACCAAGTTTAGCTCAGTTCTGGGCATCTTTGAAATACCTATACAAACTTGTTCCTACATAGTATCTTGCAACTTTGAATGAGAATCTGCTTGCTTACAGCAACGTGCTATATGTTCTGAATGCCCGAATTGGGAATCTGTGTCAAAACTTTGTTAGGAATTATGTGATCCTTACTAGACGGAAGTAAGGGAGATGGGGCATGAAGTTATTTCTAGGAGTTGGACACATACCAAGTTTAGCTCAGTTCTGGGCATCTTTGAAATACCTATACAAACTTGTTCCTACATCGTAACTTGCAACTTTGAATGAAAATGTGCTTGCTTACAGCAACGTGCTATATGTTCTGAATACCCGAATTGGGAATATGTGTCAAACCTTTGTTAGGAATTATGTGATCCTTACTAGCTGGAAGTAAGGGAGATGGGGCACGAAGTTATTTCTAGGAGTTGGACACATACCAAGTTTAGCTCAGTTCTGGGCATCTTTGAAATACCTATACAAACTTGTTCCTACATAGTAACTTGCATCTTTGAATGAGAATGTGCTTGCTTACAGCAACGTGCTATATGTTCTGAATGCCCGAATTGGGAATCTGTGTCAAAACTTTGTTAGGAATTATGTGATCCTTACTAGCTGGAAGTAAGGGAGATGGGGCATGAAGTTATTTCTAGGAGTTGGACACATACCAAGTTTAGCTCAGTTCTGGGCATCTTTGAAATACCTATACAAACTTGTTCCTACATAGTAACTTGCAACTTTGAATGAAAATGTGCTTGCTTACAGCAACGTGCTATATGTTCTGAATGCCCGAATTGGGAATCTGTGTCAAAACTTTGTTAGGAATTATGTGATCCTTACTAGCTGGAAGTAAGGGAGATGGGGCATGAAGTTATTTCTAGGAGTTGGACACATACCAAGTTTAGCTCAGTTCTGGGCATCTTTGAAATACCTATACAAACTTGTTCCTACATAGTAACTTGCAACTTTGAATGAAAATGTGCTTGCTTACAGCAACGTGCTATATGTTCTGAATGCCCGAATTGGGAATCTGTGTCAAAACTTTGTTAGGAATTATGTGATCCTTACTAGCTGGAAGTAAGGGAGATGGGGTATGAAGTTATTTCTAGGAGTTGGACACATACCAAGTTTAGCTCAGTTCTGGGCATCTTTGAAATACCTATACAAACTTGTTCCTACATAGTAACTTGCATCTTTGAATGAGAATGTGCTTGCTTACAGCAACGTGCTATATGTTCTGAATGCCCGAATTGGGAATCTGTGTCAAAACTTTGTTAGGAATTATGTGATCCTTACTAGCTGGAAGTAAGGGAGATGGGGCATGAAGTTATTTCTAGGAGTTGGACACATACCAAGTTTAGCTCAGTTCTGGGCATCTTTGAAATACCTATACAAACTTGTTCCTACATAGTAACTTGCATCTTTGAATGAGAATGTGCTTGCTTACAGCAACGTGCTATATGTTCTGAATGCCCGAATTGGGAATCTGTGTCAAAACTTTGTTAGGAATTAAGTGATCCTTACTAGCTGGAAGTAAGGGAGATGGGGCATGAAGTTATTTCTAGGAGTTGGACACATACCAAGTTTAGCTCAGTTCTGGGCATCTTTGAAATACCTATACAAACTTGTTCCTACATAGTAACTTGCATCTTTGAATGAGAATGTGCTTGCTTACAGCAACGTGCTATATGTTCTGAATGCCCGAATTGGGAATCTGTGTCAAATCTTTGTTAGGAATTATGTGATCCTTACTAGCTGGAAGTAAGGGAGATGGGGCATGAAGTTATTTCTAGGAGTTGGACACATACCAAGTTTAGCTCAGTTCTGGGCATCTTTGAAATACCTATACAAACTTTTTCCTACATAGTAACTTGCAACTTTGAATGAGAATGTGCTTGCTTACAGCAACGTGCTATATGTTCTGAATGCCCGAATTGGGAATCTGTGTCAGAACTTTGTTAGGAATTATGTGATCCTTACTAGCTGGAAGTAAGGGAGATGGGGCATGAAGTTATTTCTAGGAGTTGGACACATACCAAGTTTAGCTCAGTTCTGGGCATCTTTGAAATACCTATACAAACTTGTTCCTACATAGTAACTTGCAACTTTGAATGAAAATGTGCTTGCTTACAGCAACGTGCTATATGTTCTGAATGCCCGAATTGGCAATCTGTGTCAAAACTTTGTTAGGAATTATGTGATCCTTACTATCTGGAAGTAAGGGAGATGGGGCATGAAGTTATTTCTAGGAGTTGGACACATACCAAGTTTAGCTCAGTTCTGGGCATGTTTGAAATACCTATACAAACTTGTTCCTACATAGTAACTTGCATCTTTGAATGAGAATGTGCTTGCTTGCAGCAACGTGCTATATGTTCTGAATGCCCGAATTGGCAATCTGTGTCAAAATTTTGTTAGGAATTATGTGATCCTTACTAGATGGAAGTAAGGGAGATGGGGCATGAAGTTATTTCTAGGAGTTGGACACATACCAAGTTTAGCTCAGTTCTGGGCATCTTTGAAATACCTATACAAACTTGTTCCTACATAGTAACTTGCAACTTTGAATGAGAATCTGCTTGCTTACAGCAACGTGCTATATGTTCTGAATGCCCGAATTGGGAATCTGTGTCAAAACTTTGTTAGGAATTATGTGATCCTTACTAGACGGAAGTAAGGGAGATGGGGCATGAAGTTATTTCTAGGAGTTGGACACATACCAAGTTTAGCTCAGTTCTGGGCATCTTTGAAATACCTATACAAACTTGTTCCTACATCGTAACTTGCAACTTTGAATGAAAATGTGCTTGCTTACAGCAACGTGCTATATGTTCTGAATACCCGAATTGGGAATATGTGTCAAACCTTTGTTAGGAATTATGTGATCCTTACTAGCTGGAAGTAAGGGAGATGGGGCACGAAGTTATTTCTAGGAGTTGGACACATACCAAGTTTAGCTCAGTTCTGGGCATCTTTGAAATACCTATACAAACTTGTTCCTACATAGTAACTTGCAACTTTGAATGAAAATGTGCTTGCTTACAGCAACGTGCTATATGTTCTGAATGCCCGAATTGGCAATCTGTGTCAAAACTTTGTTAGGAATTATGTGATCCTTACTAGCTGGAAGTAAGGGAGATGGGGCATGAAGTTATTTCTAGGAGTTGGACACATACCAAGTTTAGCTCAGTTCTGGGCATCTTTGAAATACCTATACAAACTTGTTCCTACATAGTAACTTGCATCTTTGAATGAGAATGTGCTTTCTTACAGCAACGTGCTATATGTTCTGAATGCCCGAATTGGGAATCTGTGTCAAAACTTTGTTAGGAATTATGTGATCCTTACTAGCTGGAAGTAAGGGAGATGGGGCATGAAGTTATTTCTAGGAGTTGGACACATACCAAGTTTAACTCAGTTCTGGGCATCTTTGAAATACCTATACAAACTTGTTCCTACATAGTAACTTGCAACTTTGAATGAGAATGTGCTTGCTTACAGCAACGTGCTATATGTTCTTAATGCCCGAATTGGCAATCTGTGTCAAAACTTTGTTAGGAATTATGTGATCCTTACTAGCTGGAATTAAGGGAGATGGGGCATGAAGTTATTTCTAGGAGTTGGACACATACCAAGTTTAGCTCAGTTCTGGGCATCTTTGAAATACCTATACAAACTTGTTCCTACATAGTAACTTGCATCTTTGAATGAGAATGTGCTTGCTTGCAGCAACGTGCTATATGTTCTGAATGCCCGAATTGGCAATCTGTGTCAAAACTTTGTTAGGAATTATGTGATCCTTACTAGATGGAAGTAAGGGAGATGGGGCATGAAGTTATTTCTAGGAGTTGGACACATACCAAGTTTAGCTCAGTTCTGGGCATCTTTGAAATACCTATACAAACTTGTTCCTACATAGTATCTTGCAACTTTGAATGAGAATCTGCTTGCTTACAGCAACGTGCTATATGTTCTGAATGCCCGAATTGGGAATCTGTGTCAAAACTTTGTTAGGAATTATGTGATCCTTACTAGCTGGAAGTAAGGGAGATGGGGCATGAAGTTATTTCTAGGAGTTGGACACATACCAAGTTTAGCTCAGTTCTGGGCATCTTTGAAATACCTATACAAACTTGTTCCTACATCGTAACTTGCAACTTTGAATGAAAATGTGCTTGCTTACAGCAACGTGCTATATGTTCTGAATACCCGAATTGGGAATATGTGTCAAACCTTTGTTAGGAATTATGTGATCCTTACTAGCTGGAAGTAAGGGAGATGGGGCACGAAGTTATTTCTAGGAGTTGGACACATACCAAGTTTAGCTCAGTTCTGGGCATCTTTGAAATACCTATACAAACTTGTTCCTACATAGTAACTTGCATCTTTGAATGAGAATGTGCTTGCTTACAGCAACGTGCTATATGTTCTGAATGCCCGAATTGGGAATCTGTGTCAAAACTTTGTTAGGAATTATGTGATCCTTACTAGCTGGAAGTAAGGGAGATGGGGCATGAAGTTATTTCTAGGAGTTGGACACATACCAAGTTTAGCTCAGTTCTGGGCATCTTTGAAATACCTATACAAACTTGTTCCTACATAGTAACTTGCAACTTTGAATGAAAATGTGCTTGCTTACAGCAACGTGCTATATGTTCTGAATGCCCGAATTGGGAATCTGTGTCAAAACTTTGTTAGGAATTATGTGATCCTTACTAGCTGGAAGTAAGGGAGATGGGGCATGAAGTTATTTCTAGGAGTTGGACACATACCAAGTTTAGCTCAGTTCTGGGCATCTTTGAAATACCTATACAAACTTGTTCCTACATAGTAACTTGCAACTTTGAATGAAAATGTGCTTGCTTACAGCAACGTGCTATATGTTCTGAATGCCCGAATTGGGAATCTGTGTCAAAACTTTGTTAGGAATTATGTGATCCTTACTAGCTGGAAGTAAGGGAGATGGGGTATGAAGTTATTTCTAGGAGTTGGACACATACCAAGTTTAGCTCAGTTCTGGGCATCTTTGAAATACCTATACAAACTTGTTCCTACATATTAACTTGCATCTTTGAATGAGAATGTGCTTGCTTACAGCAACGTGCTATATGTTCTGAATGCCCGAATTGGGAATCTGTGTCAAAACTTTGTTAGGAATTATGTGATCCTTACTAGCTGGAAGTAAGGGAGATGGGGCATGAAGTTATTTCTAGGAGTTGGACACATACCAAGTTTAGCTCAGTTCTGGGCATCTTTGAAATACCTATACAAACTTGTTCCTACATAGTAACTTGCATCTTTGAATGAGAATGTGCTTGCTTACAGCAACGTGCTATATGTTCTGAATGCCCGAATTGGGAATCTGTGTCAAAACTTTGTTAGGAATTATGTGATCCTTACTAGCTGGAAGTAAGGGAGATGGGGCATGAAGTTATTTCTAGGAGTTGGACACATACCAAGTTTAGCTCAGTTCTGGGCATCTTTGAAATACCTATACAAACTTGTTCCTACATAGTAACTTGCATCTTTGAATGAGAATGTGCTTGCTTACAGCAACGTGCTATATGTTCTGAATGCCCGAATTGGCAATCTGTGTCAAAACTTTGTTAGGAATTATGTGATCCTTACTAGCTGGAAGTAAGGGAGATGGGGCATGAAGTTATTTCTAGGAGTTGGACACATACCAAGTTTAGCTCAGTTCTGGGCATCTTTGAAATACCTATACAAACTTGTTCCTACATAGTAACTTGCAACTTTGAATGAGAATGTGCTTGCTTACAGCAACGTGCTATATGTTCTGAATGCCCGAATTGGGAATCTGTGTCAGAACTTTGTTAGGAATTATGTGATCCTTACTAGCTGGAAGTAAGGGAGATGGGGCATGAAGTTATTTCTAGGAGTTGGACACATACCAAGTTTAGCTCAGTTCTGGGCATCTTTGAAATACCTATACAAACTTGTTCCTACATAGTAACTTGCAACTTTGAATGAAAATGTGCTTGCTTACAGCAACGTGCTATATGTTCTGAATGCCCGAATTGGCAATCTGTGTCAAAACTTTGTTAGGAATTATGTGATCCTTACTATCTGGAAGTAAGGGAGATGGGGCATGAAGTTATTTCTAGGAGTTGGACACATACCAAGTTTAGCTCAGTTCTGGGCATGTTTGAAATACCTATACAAACTTGTTCCTACATAGTAACTTGCATCTTTGAATGAGAATGTGCTTGCTTGCAGCAACGTGCTATATGTTCTGAATGCCCGAATTGGCAATCTGTGTCAAAACTTTGTTAGGAATTATGTGATCCTTACTAGATGGAAGTAAGGGAGATGGGGCATGAAGTTATTTCTAGGAGTTGGACACATACCAAGTTTAGCTCAGTTCTGGGCATCTTTGAAATACCTATACAAACTTGTTCCTACATAGTAACTTGCAACTTTGAATGAGAATCTGCTTGCTTACAGCAACGTGCTATATGTTCTGAATGCCCGAATTGGGAATCTGTGTCAAAACTTTGTTAGGAATTATGTGATCCTTACTAGACGGAAGTAAGGGAGATGGGGCATGAAGTTATTTCTAGGAGTTGGACACATACCAAGTTTAGCTCAGTTCTGGGCATCTTTGAAATACCTATACAAACTTGTTCCTACATCGTAACTTGCAACTTTGAATGAAAATGTGCTTGCTTACAGCAACGTGCTATATGTTCTGAATACCCGAATTGGGAATATGTGTCAAACCTTTGTTAGGAATTATGTGATCCTTACTAGCTGGAAGTAAGGGAGATGGGGCACGAAGTTATTTCTAGGAGTTGGACACATACCAAGTTTAGCTCAGTTCTGGGCATCTTTGAAATACCTATACAAACTTGTTCCTACATAGTAACTTGCATCTTTGAATGAGAATCTGCTTGCTTACAGCAACGTGCTATATGTTCTGAATGCCCGAATTGGGAATCTGTGTCAAAACTTTGTTAGGAATTATGTGATCCTTACTAGCTCGAAGTAAGGGAGATGGGGCATGAAGTTATTTCTAGGAGTTGGACACATACCAAGTTTAGCTCAGTTCTGGGCATCTTTGAAATACCTATACAAACTTGTTCCTACATAGTAACTTGCAACTTTGAATGAAAATGTGCTTGCTTACAGCAACGTGCTATATGTTCTGAATGCCCGAATTGGGAATCTGTGTCAAAACTTTGTTAGGAATTATGTGATCCTTACTAGCTGGAAGTAAGGGAGATGGGGCATGAAGTTATTTCTAGGAGTTGGACACATACCAAGTTTAGCTCAGTTCTGGGCATCTTTGAAATACCTATACAAACTTGTTCCTACATAGTAACTTGCAACTTTGAATGAAAATGTGCTTGCTTACAGCAACGTGCTATATGTTCTGAATGCCCGAATTGGGAATCTGTGTCAAAACTTTGTTAGGAATTATGTGATCCTTACTAGCTGGAAGTAAGGGAGATGGGGCATGAAGTTATTTCTAGGAGTTGGACACATACCAAGTTTAGCTCAGTTCTGGGCATCTTTGAAATACCTATACAAACTTGTTCCTACATAGTAACTTGCATCTTTGAATGAGAATGTGCTTGCTTACAGCAACGTGCTATATGTTCTGAATGCCCGAATTGGGAATCTGTGTCAAAACTTTGTTAGGAATTATGTGATCCTTACTAGCTGGAAGTAAGGGAGATGGGGCATGAAGTTATTTCTAGGAGTTGGACACATACCAAGTTTAGCTCAGTTCTGGGCATCTTTGAAATACCTATACAAACTTGTTCCTACATAGTAACTTGCATCTTTGAATGAGAATGTGCTTGCTTACAGCAACGTGCTATATGTTCTGAATGCCCGAATTGGGAATCTGTGTCAAAACTTTGTTAGGAATTATGTGATCCTTACTAGCTGGAAGTAAGGGAGATGGGGCATGAAGTTATTTCTAGGAGTTGGACACATACAAAGTTTAGCTCAGTTCTGGGCATCTTTGAAATACCTATACAAACTTGTTCCTACATAGTAACTTGCAACTTTGAATGAAAATGTGCTTGCTTACAGCAACGTGCTATATGTTCTGAATGCCCGAATTGGGAATCTGTGTCAAAACTTTGTTAGGAATTATGTGATCCTTACTAGCTGGAAGTAAGGGAGATGGGGCATGAAGTTATTTCTAGGAGTTGGACACATACCAAGTTTAGCTCAGTTCTGGGCATCTTTGAAATACCTATACAAACTTGTTCCTACATCGTAACTTGCAACTTTGAATGAAAATGTGCTTGCTTACAGCAACGTGCTATATGTTCTGAATACCCGAATTGGGAATATGTGTCAAACCTTTGTTAGGAATTATGTGATCCTTACTAGCTGGAAGTAAGGGAGATGGGGCACGAAGTTATTTCTAGGAGTTGGACACATACCAAGTTTAGCTCAGTTCTGGGCATCTTTGAAATACCTATACAAACTTGTTCCTACATAGTAACTTGCATCTTTGAATGAGAATCTGCTTGCTTACAGCAACGTGCTATATGTTCTGAATGCCCGAATTGGGAATCTGTGTCAAAACTTTGTTAGGAATTATGTGATCCTTACTAGCTCGAAGTAAGGGAGATGGGGCATGAAGTTATTTCTAGGAGTTGGACACATACCAAGTTTAGCTCAGTTCTGGGCATCTTTGAAATACCTATACAAACTTGTTCCTACATAGTAACTTGCAACTTTGAATGAAAATGTGCTTGCTTACAGCAACGTGCTATATGTTCTGAATGCCCGAATTGGGAATCTGTGTCAAAACTTTGTTAGGAATTATGTGATCCTTACTAGCTGGAAGTAAGGGAGATGGGGCATGAAGTTATTTCTAGGAGTTGGACACATACCAAGTTTAGCTCAGTTCTGGGCATCTTTGAAATACCTATACAAACTTGTTCCTACATAGTAACTTGCAACTTTGAATGAAAATGTGCTTGCTTACAGCAACGTGCTATATGTTCTGAATGCCCGAATTGGGAATCTGTGTCAAAACTTTGTTAGGAATTATGTGATCCTTACTAGCTGGAAGTAAGGGAGATGGGGCATGAAGTTATTTCTAGGAGTTGGACACATACCAAGTTTAGCTCAGTTCTGGGCATCTTTGAAATACCTATACAAACTTGTTCCTACATAGTAACTTGCATCTTTGAATGAGAATGTGCTTGCTTACAGCAACGTGCTATATGTTCTGAATGCCCGAATTGGGAATCTGTGTCAAAACTTTGTTAGGAATTATGTGATCCTTACTAGCTGGAAGTAAGGGAGATGGGGCATGAAGTTATTTCTAGGAGTTGGACACATACCAAGTTTAGCTCAGTTCTGGGCATCTTTGAAATACCTATACAAACTTGTTCCTACATAGTAACTTGCATCTTTGAATGAGAATGTGCTTGCTTACAGCAACGTGCTATATGTTCTGAATGCCCGAATTGGGAATCTGTGTCAAAACTTTGTTAGGAATTATGTGATCCTTACTAGCTGGAAGTAAGGGAGATGGGGCATGAAGTTATTTCTAGGAGTTGGACACATACAAAGTTTAGCTCAGTTCTGGGCATCTTTGAAATACCTATACAAACTTGTTCCTACATAGTAACTTGCAACTTTGAATGAAAATGTGCTTGCTTACAGCAACGTGCTATATGTTCTGAATGCCCGAATTGGGAATCTGTGTCAAAACTTTGTTAGGAATTATGTGATCCTTACTAGCTGGAAGTAAGGGAGATGGGGCATGAAGTTATTTCTAGGAGTTGGACACATACCAAGTTTAGCTCAGTTCTGGGCATCTTTGAAATACCTATACAAACTTGTTCCTACATAGTAACTTGCAACTTTGAATGAAAATGTGCTTGCTTACAGCAACGTGCTATATGTTCTGAATGCCCGAATTGGGAATCTGTGTCAAAACTTTGTTAGGAATTATGTGATCCTTACTAGCTGGAAGTAAGGGAGATGGGGCATGAAGTTATTTCTAGGAGTTGGACACATACCAAGTTTAGCTCAGTTCTGGGCATCTTTGAAATACCTATACAAACTTGTTCCTACATAGTAACTTGCATCTTTGAATGAGAATGTGCTTGCTTACAGCAACGTGCTATATGTTCTGAATGCCCGAATTGGGAATCTGTGTCAAAACTTTGTTAGGAATTATGTGATCCTTACTAGCTGGAAGTAAGGGAGATGGGGCATGAAGTTATTTCTAGGAGTTGGACACATACCAAGTTTAGCTCAGTTCTGGGCATCTTTGAAATACCTATACAAACTTGTTCCTACATAGTAACTTGCATCTTTGAATGAGAATGTGCTTGCTTACAGCAACGTGCTATATGTTCTGAATGCCCGAATTGGGAATCTGTGTCAAAACTTTGTTAGGAATTATGTGATCCTTACTAGCTGGAAGTAAGGGAGATGGGGCATGAAGTTATTTCTAGGAGTTGGACACATACCAAGTTTAGCTCAGTTCTGGGCATCTTTGAAATACCTATACAAACTTGTTCCTACATAGTAACTTGCATCTTTGAATGAGAATGTGCTTGCTTACAGCAACGTGCTATATGTTCTGAATGCCCGAATTGGCAATCTGTGTCAAAACTTTGTTAGGAATTATGTGATCCTTACTAGCTGGAAGTAAGGGAGATGGGGCATGAAGTTATTTCTAGGAGTTGGACACATACCAAGTTTAGCTCAGTTCTGGGCATCTTTGAAATACCTATACAAACTTGTTCCTACATAGTAACTTGCAACTTTGAATGAGAATGTGCTTGCTTGCAGCAACGTGCTATATGTTCTGAATGCCCGAATTGGGAATCTGTGTCAGAACTTTGTTAGGAATTATGTGATCCTTACTAGCTGGAAGTAAGGGAGATGGGGCATGAAGTTATTTCTAGGAGTTGGACACATACCAAGTTTAGCTCAGTTCTGGGCATCTTTGAAATACCTATACAAACTTGTTCCTACATAGTAACTTGCAACTTTGAATGAAAATGTGCTTGCTTACAGCAACGTGCTATATGTTCTGAATGCCCGAATTGGCAATCTGTGTCAAAACTTTGTTAGGAATTATGTGATCCTTACTATCTGGAAGTAAGGGAGATGGGGCATGAAGTTATTTCTAGGAGTTGGACACATACCAAGTTTAGCTCAGTTCTGGGCATCTTGGAAATACCTATACAAACTTGTTCCTACATAGTAACTTGCATCTTTGAATGAGAATGTGCTTGCTTGCAGCAACGTGCTATATGTTCTGAATGCCCGAATTGGCAATCTGTGTCAAAACTTTGTTAGGAATTATGTGATCCTTACTAGCTGGAAGTAAGGGAGATGGGGCATGAAGTTATTTCTAGGAGTTGGACACATACCAAGTTTAGCTCAGTTCTGGGCATCTTTGAAATACCTATACAAACTTGTTCCTACATAGTAACTTGCATCTTTGAATGAGAATGTGCTTGCTTGCAGCAACGTGCTATATGTTCTGAATGCCCGAATTGGCAATCTGTGTCAAAACTTTGTTAGGAATTATGTGATCCTTACTAGATGGAAGTAAGGGAGATGGGGCATGAAGTTATTTCTAGGAGTTGGACACATACCAAGTTTAGCTCAGTTCTGGGCATCTTTGAAATACCTATACAAACTTGTTCCTACATCGTAACTTGCAACTTTGAATGAAAATGTGCTTGCTTACAGCAACGTGCTATATGTTCTGAATACCCGAATTGGGAATATGTGTCAAACCTTTGTTAGGAATTATGTGATCCTTACTAGCTGGAAGTAAGGGAGATGGGGCACGAAGTTATTTCTAGGAGTTGGACACATACCAAGTTTAGCTCAGTTCTGGGCATCTTTGAAATACCTATACAAACTTGTTCCTACATAGTAACTTGCATCTTTGAATGAGAATCTGCTTGCTTACAGCAACGTGCTATATGTTCTGAATGCCCGAATTGGGAATCTGTGTCAAAACTTTGTTAGGAATTATGTGATCCTTACTAGCTGGAAGTAAGGGAGATGGGGCATGAAGTTATTTCTAGGAGTTGGACACATACCAAGTTTAGCTCAGTTCTGGGCATCTTTGAAATACCTATACAAACTTGTTCCTACATAGTAACTTGCAACTTTGAATGAAAATGTGCTTGCTTACAGCAACGTGCTATATGTTCTGAATGCCCGAATTGGGAATCTGTGTCAAAACTTTGTTAGGAATTATGTGATCCTTACTAGCTGGAAGTAAGGGAGATGGGGCATGAAGTTATTTCTAGGAGTTGGACACATACCAAGTTTAGCTCAGTTCTGGGCATCTTTGAAATACCTATACAAACTTGTTCCTACATAGTAACTTGCAACTTTGAATGAAAATGTGCTTGCTTACAGCAACGTGCTATATGTTCTGAATGCCCGAATTGGGAATCTGTGTCAAAACTTTGTTAGGAATTATGTGATCCTTACTAGCTGGAAGTAAGGGAGATGGGGCATGAAGTTATTTCTAGGAGTTGGACACATACCAAGTTTAGCTCAGTTCTGGGCATCTTTGAAATACCTATACAAACTTGTTCCTACATAGTAACTTGCATCTTTGAATGAGAATGTGCTTGCTTACAGCAACGTGCTATATGTTCTGAATGCCCGAATTGGGAATCTGTGTCAAAACTTTGTTAGGAATTATGTGATCCTTACTAGCTGGAAGTAAGGGAGATGGGGCATGAAGTTATTTCTAGGAGTTGGACACATACCAAGTTTAGCTCAGTTCTGGGCATCT
The DNA here is from genome assembly GCF_020826845.1 of Diceros bicornis minor. Taxonomy (NCBI): domain Eukaryota; kingdom Metazoa; phylum Chordata; class Mammalia; order Perissodactyla; family Rhinocerotidae; genus Diceros; species Diceros bicornis. The sequence goes on along the minus strand of NW_026691136.1, from coordinate 6,083 downwards.
TTGAAATACCTATACAAACTTGTTCCTACATAGTAACTTGCATCTTTGAATGAGAATGTGCTTGCTTACAGCAACGTGCTATATGTTCTGAATGCCCGAATTGGGAATCTGTGTCAAAACTTTGTTAGGAATTATGTGATCCTTACTAGCTGGAAGTAAGGGAGATGGGGCATGAAGTTATTTCTAGGAGTTGGACACATACCAAGTTTAGCTCAGTTCTGGGCATCTTTGAAATACCTATACAAACTTGTTCCTACATAGTAACTTGCATCTTTGAATGAGAATGTGCTTGCTTACAGCAACGTGCTATATGTTCTGAATGCCCGAATTGGCAATCTGTGTCAAAACTTTGTTAGGAATTATGTGATCCTTACTAGCTGGAAGTAAGGGAGATGGGGCATGAAGTTATTTCTAGGAGTTGGACACATACCAAGTTTAGCTCAGTTCTGGGCATCTTTGAAATACCTATACAAACTTGTTCCTACATAGTAACTTGCAACTTTGAATGAGAATGTGCTTGCTTACAGCAACGTGCTATATGTTCTGAATGCCCGAATTGGGAATCTGTGTCAAAACTTTGTTAGGAATTATGTGATCCTTACTAGCTGGAAGTAAGGGAGATGGGGCACGAAGTTATTTCTAGGAGTTGGACACATACCAAGTTTAGCTCAGTTCTGGGCATCTTTGAAATACCTATACAAACTTGTTCCTACATAGTAACTTGCATCTTTGAATGAGAATCTGCTTGCTTACAGCAACGTGCTATATGTTCTGAATGCCCGAATTGGGAATCTGTGTCAAAACTTTGTTAGGAATTATGTGATCCTTACTAGCTGGAAGTAAGGGAGATGGGGCACGAAGTTATTTCTAGGAGTTGGACACATACCAAGTTTAGCTCAGTTCTGGGCATCTTTGAAATACCTATACAAACTTGTTCCTACATAGTAACTTGCAACTTTGAATGAAAATGTGCTTGCTTACAGCAACGTGCTATATGTTCTGAATGCCCGAATGGGAATCTGTGTCAAAACTTTGTTAGGAATTATGTGATCCTTACTAGCTGGAAGTAAGGGAGATGGGGCATGAAGTTATTTCTAGGAGTTGGACACATACCAAGTTTAGCTCAGTTCTGGGCATCTTTGAAATACCTATACAAACTTGTTCCTACATAGTAACTTGCAACTTTGAATGAAAATGTGCTTGCTTACAGCAACGTGCTATATGTTCTGAATGCCCGAATTGGGAATCTGTGTCAAAACTTTGTTAGGAATTATGTGATCCTTACTAGCTGGAAGTAAGGGAGATGGGGCATGAAGTTATTTCTAGGAGTTGGACACATACCAAGTTTAGCTCAGTTCTGGGCATCTTTGAAATACCTATACAAACTTGTTCCTACATAGTAACTTGCATCTTTGAATGAGAATGTGCTTGCTTACAGCAACGTGCTATATGTTCTGAATGCCCGAATTGGGAATCTGTGTCAAAACTTTGTTAGGAATTATGTGATCCTTACTAGCTGGAAGTAAGGGAGATGGGGCATGAAGTTATTTCTAGGAGTTGGACACATACCAAGTTTAGCTCAGTTCTGGGCATCTTTGAAATACCTATACAAACTTTTTCCTACATAGTAACTTGCATCTTTGAATGAGAATGTGCTTGCTTACAGCAACGTGCTATATGTTCTGAATGCCCGAATTGGCAATCTGTGTCAAAACTTTGTTAGGAATTATGTGATCCTTACTAGCTGGAAGTAAGGGAGATGGGGCATGAAGTTATTTCTAGGAGTTGGACACATACCAAGTTTAGCTCAGTTCTGGGCATCTTTGAAATACCTATACAAACTTGTTCCTACATAGTAACTTGCAACTTTGAAAGAGAATGTGCTTGCTTACAGCAACGTGCTATATGTTCTGAATGCCCGAATTGGGAATCTGTGTCAAAACTTTGTTAGGAATTATGTGATCCTTACTAGCTGGAAGTAAGGGAGATGGGGCATGAAGTTATTTCTAGGAGTTGGACACATACCAAGTTTAGCTCAGTTCTGGGCATCTTTGAAATACCTATACAAACTTGTTCCTACATAGTAACTTGCATCTTTGAATGAGAATCTGCTTGCTTACAGCAACGTGCTATATGTTCTGAATGCCCGAATTGGGAATCTGTGTCAAAACTTTGTTAGGAATTATGTGATCCTTACTAGCTGGAAGTAAGGGAGATGGGGCATGAAGTTATTTCTAGGAGTTGGACACATACCAAGTTTAGCTCAGTTCTGGGCATCTTTGAAATACCTATACAAACTTGTTCCTACATAGTAACTTGCAACTTTGAATGAAAATGTGCTTGCTTACAGCAACGTGCTATATGTTCTGAATGCCCGAATTGGGAATCTGTGTCAAAACTTTGTTAGGAATTATGTGATCCTTACTAGCTGGAAGTAAGGGAGATGGGGCATGAAGTTATTTCTAGGAGTTGGACACATACCAAGTTTAGCTCAGTTCTGGGCATCTTTGAAATACCTATACAAACTTGTTCCTACATAGTAACTTGCAACTTTGAATGAAAATGTGCTTGCTTACAGCAACGTGCTATATGTTCTGAATGCCCGAATTGGGAATCTGTGTCAAAACTTTGTTAGGAATTATGTGATCCTTACTAGCTGGAAGTAAGGGAGATGGGGCATGAAGTTATTTCTAGGAGTTGGACACATACCAAGTTTAGCTCAGTTCTGGGCATCTTTGAAATACCTATACAAACTTGTTCCTACATAGTAACTTGCATCTTTGAATGAGAATGTGCTTGCTTACAGCAACGTGCTATATGTTCTGAATGCCCGAATTGGGAATCTGTGTCAAAACTTTGTTAGGAATTATGTGATCCTTACTAGCTGGAAGTAAGGGAGATGGGGCATGAAGTTATTTCTAGGAGTTGGACACATACCAAGTTTAGCTCAGTTCTGGGCATCTTTGAAATACCTATACAAACTTGTTCCTACATAGTAACTTGCATCTTTGAATGAGAATGTGCTTGCTTACAGCAACGTGCTATATGTTCTGAATGCCCGAATTGGGAATCTGTGTCAAAACTTTGTTAGGAATTATGTGATCCTTACTAGCTGGAAGTAAGGGAGATGGGGCATGAAGTTATTTCTAGGAGTTGGACACATACCAAGTTTAGCTCAGTTCTGGGCATCTTTGAAATACCTATACAAACTTGTTCCTACATAGTAACTTGCATCTTTGAATGAGAATGTGCTTGCTTACAGCAACGTGCTATATGTTCTGAATGCCCGAATTGGCAATCTGTGTCAAAACTTTGTTAGGAATTATGTGATCCTTACTAGCTGGAAGTAAGGGAGATGGGGCATGAAGTTATTTCTAGGAGTTGGACACATACCAAGTTTAGCTCAGTTCTGGGCATCTTTGAAATACCTATACAAACTTGTTCCTACATAGTAACTTGCAACTTTGAATGAGAATGTGCTTGCTTACAGCAACGTGCTATATGTTCTGAATGCCCGAATTGGGAATCTGTGTCAAAACTTTGTTAGGAATTATGTGATCCTTACTAGCTGGAAGTAAGGGAGATGGGGCACGAAGTTATTTCTAGGAGTTGGACACATACCAAGTTTAGCTCAGTTCTGGGCATCTTTGAAATACCTATACAAACTTGTTCCTACATAGTAACTTGCATCTTTGAATGAGAATCTGCTTGCTTACAGCAACGTGCTATATGTTCTGAATGCCCGAATTGGGAATCTGTGTCAAAACTTTGTTAGGAATTATGTGATCCTTACTAGCTGGAAGTAAGGGAGATGGGGCATGAAGTTATTTCTAGGAGTTGGACACATACCAAGTTTAGCTCAGTTCTGGGCATCTTTGAAATACCTATACAAACTTGTTCCTACATAGTAACTTGCATCTTTGAATGAGAATGTGCTTGCTTACAGCAACGTGCTATATGTTCTGAATGCCCGAATTGGGAATCTGTGTCAAAACTTTGTTAGGAATTATGTGATCCTTACTAGCTGGAAGTAAGGGAGATGGGGCATGAAGTTATTTCTAGGAGTTGGACACATACCAAGTTTAGCTCAGTTCTGGGCATCTTTGAAATACCTATACAAACTTGTTCCTACATAGTAACTTGCATCTTTGAATGAGAATGTGCTTGCTTACAGCAACGTGCTATATGTTCTGAATGCCCGAATTGGGAATCTGTGTCAAAACTTTGTTAGGAATTATGTGATCCTTACTAGCTGGAAGTAAGGGAGATGGGGCATGAAGTTATTTCTAGGAGTTGGACACATACCAAGTTTAGCTCAGTTCTGGGCATCTTTGAAATACCTATACAAACTTGTTCCTACATAGTAACTTGCATCTTTGAATGAGAATGTGCTTGCTTACAGCAACGTGCTATATGTTCTGAATGCCCGAATTGGCAATCTGTGTCAAAACTTTGTTAGGAATTATGTGATCCTTACTAGCTGGAAGTAAGGGAGATGGGGCATGAAGTTATTTCTAGGAGTTGGACACATACCAAGTTTAGCTCAGTTCTGGGCATCTTTGAAATACCTATACAAACTTGTTCCTACATAGTAACTTGCAACTTTGAATGAGAATGTGCTTGCTTACAGCAACGTGCTATATGTTCTGAATGCCCGAATTGGGAATCTGTGTCAAAACTTTGTTAGGAATTATGTGATCCTTACTAGCTGGAAGTAAGGGAGATGGGGCACGAAGTTATTTCTAGGAGTTGGACACATACCAAGTTTAGCTCAGTTCTGGGCATCTTTGAAATACCTATACAAACTTGTTCCTACATAGTAACTTGCATCTTTGAATGAGAATCTGCTTGCTTACAGCAACGTGCTATATGTTCTGAATGCCCGAATTGGGAATCTGTGTCAAAACTTTGTTAGGAATTATGTGATCCTTACTAGCTGGAAGTAAGGGAGATGGGGCATGAAGTTATTTCTAGGAGTTGGACACATACCAAGTTTAGCTCAGTTCTGGGCATCTTTGAAATACCTATACAAACTTGTTCCTACATAGTAACTTGCAACTTTGAATGAAAATGTGCTTGCTTACAGCAACGTGCTATATGTTCTGAATGCCCGAATTGGGAATCTGTGTCAAAACTTTGTTAGGAATTATGTGATCCTTACTAGCTGGAAGTAAGGGAGATGGGGCATGAAGTTATTTCTAGGAGTTGGACACATACCAAGTTTAGCTCAGTTCTGGGCATCTTTGAAATACCTATACAAACTTGTTCCTACATAGTAACTTGCAACTTTGAATGAGAATGTGCTTGCTTACAGCAACGTGCTATATGTTCTGAATGCCCGAATTGGGAATCTGTGTCCAAAACTTTGTTAGGAATTATGTGATCCTTACTAGCTGGAAGTAAGGGAGATGGGGCATGAAGTTATTTCTAGGAGTTGGACACATACCAAGTTTAGCTCAGTTCTGGGCATCTTTGAAATACCTATACAAACTTGTTCCTACATAGTAACTTGCATCTTTGAATGAGAATGTGCTTGCTTACAGCAACGTGCTATATGTTCTGAATGCCCGAATTGGGAATCTGTGTCAAAACTTTGTTAGGAATTATGTGATCCTTACTAGCTGGAAGTAAGGGAGATGGGGGCATGAAGTTATTTCTAGGAGTTGGACACATACCAAGTTTAGCTCAGTTCTGGGCATCTTTGAAATACCTATACAAACTTGTTCCTACATAGTAACTTGCATCTTTGAATGAGAATGTGCTTGCTTACAGCAACGTGCTATATGTTCTGAATGCCCGAATTGGCAATCTGTGTCAAAACTTTGTTAGGAATTATGTGATCCTTACTAGCTGGAAGTAAGGGAGATGGGGCATGAAGTTATTTCTAGGAGTTGGACACATACCAAGTTTAGCTCAGTTCTGGGCATCTTTGAAATACCTATACAAACTTGTTCCTACATAGTAACTTGCAACTTTGAATGAGAATGTGCTTGCTTACAGCAACGTGCTATATGTTCTGAATGCCCGAATTGGGAATCTGTGTCAAAACTTTGTTAGGAATTATGTGATCCTTACTAGCTGGA